>NW_028098536.1:0-204769 GCF_016097725.1 Ips typographus
GATGAACCCAGAAGGGCTCATAAATTAAACGTGACAATAATAAGCAATCCGACCGTCCAAATTGGAAGTAATATAGCAATAAAATACTGTCGATAGATATACGCAAACAATATTGCACTAAACATTTGATAATAAAATTGAAATTGCACTATTTTAAAAAAAATTATAAATTTATAAGTAGAATAACAATTAATATGTCATTGAAAGTATTCAACAACTATTTGATGTATAATCACAATCAACATAGTACATATCTTTACATAAAATAACATAAATACGAGTCTATTTTTTATTTTATTGCACCATGCGTTAATTAATATGGAGAACGAATTACTGTCAACTGACTAAGGCTGGCACAATTTTCCTATAATAATTCAAATAAATCTAAGAGCACCATTAAATAAAATTCAGAAGATGTGTTAAATATTTTGTGCATATCCACTATCTGTCCACGATATTTTTTTGTGTAGAAACGCCAACAACAAAAAAAAATCATCCAGAAATCACATTTCAATAACACAATTTAACAAGGAGAATTCTCCTTTAACTTTAAATAAAACTTTATACCTCAGGATCTGCTCCCCAATTCAGTACTCATAAATTCCAATCTCTTTTGGTTGCATAATTCGAAGGGTACTCCAATCTTGGCACTTTGCTCATTTTATTAAAATAGACTCAAGAGTCCAGTTTACCTTATAGAATATTATGTAGGTACACTAAAATATGTATAAAGGGAATATATCGATAGTCAACACCTACTTTGAAAGTGTCATATACGCTAGCCGTGTAATACCCGGAACGAGGGTCAATTAATACTATTCACTATATTTGCCGCATTCGTTTTCAACCTCCATAGAGCTTTGACGTCACAATGACGTAATTTGACAGTTGGTCAACTAATGGTTTTCCCAAATTAAGTCATTGTGACGTCAAAAAAGCTCTGCTCCCTCCATAGAGCTTGAAAACGAATGCGGCGATTGATGAGAGTTTTGAGAGGTGCTTTTTAAGCATAGAGAGAGGATAACTTTGTTTCGGTTTTCTATTCTTCCATAATGCATTATATCTTCCAATTGCATTCCATATTGCATAGATTGTACTAATCCGAACAGTTCAGAATGGCATGTCAACAAAAACTTGTCACATTGTAATTAAGTGATGTTAAACTTTTGTACCAAGTAAAAAACATATACAATCTATTACTGTTCTTCATACTGTTCCTATTCAGTCAAGTGTAACTGAACTGTGCTTAGAAGGATTGTAACAGTTGAAGCACAACATGCACTGTTTCCAAAAATTGACAAATCAAAAATATCTCTCAAGACGTACGTTAGCTTAAGACGTAACGCGACCTTAGCGTCGAATTAATAACGACAAAAAGGCTGTATTAGCTATTAGAAGACACCTTAAAGGCTTGTGAGGTCCCGCGGTCAACGGAGTTAGTTGATTATTTTGCGTCATCAGTTTCTGACGCCCTTCACGAATCTGTCAATAATATAGTTTTGTTAAAATTAAATGAGACGGCAAGTCCAGGTATTATTATGCATAAACTGGTCTGATATATGATATGTTTGATTTCCTTACCTTAAGTTGCAAAGTGCTTCTAGTAGGAAATATATCAGAGTGCTCAGCTTGAAACATAGACGTAACCGAAGTTGACGGATAAAAAGTAGAAAACTCATGAAAAAGTTGCATCACAAGTCGCCTACGTTGATCCAAAGTCTTCCTGTGTCCTTTATCCGGATATTTAGCTCCAGGTGTACGTGGCGCCTTGGTGACGGCGAAGCACCCTCATCAGCTTCTTGCAACTACCTCACGCTCTCCAAAGAGAAGTCCGGCCCAAAGAATCGAGTACCGGCTAAAGGACAAGCTGAAGGCATAGACAATGGTGCATCGTTTCCGGCGTTCCATCGTTGTTACCTTGTGATGATGATTGATTTACAGCTTGACGTCGTTGCAATGGGGCCCGTCCCAATTGCGCAAGCGTCGTAGCTAATTTAAACTCACAGCACAGTCGAAATTAGCGGATATTTTATGTAGATTTCATTGTTTTAAGATGTTTTGACTTGTGATATTAAAAAGATGTTTTTGCAAGTTAGAGTAAACCCAGATCTCCATCATCATGTTATTATTTGTTGTAATTCCAAATTTTTCAAAGTTAAACCGAGGTTTTTGCTTTAGCTTTAAATGTCGGAGAACAACCAAACAAATTCGGCCGACAATGCGAACAAATTGGGACACAAAGATGACGAACACAAAACGGGGTGACAAGAAATCCGTTTTTAAATCTTCTGTGAGACATGAGGAAAAACATTTAAGGTAGGTCGTGTAAGCAGCTCTCGTCAAAAGCAGCAAAAATTTGGCGCAACATATCGAAAATAAACAAGGAACCGTATCGGCAAATGGCTCAAAGAGTCGCGTCAATCGTATGCCGACGAAAAAGATCGAAATTGCGACGTCGCCGCATATCGAGTAACTAAAACTCACGAAAAAGTCGCACTCGATTGTTGTCCCAAATCCAAATATTTTTCATTTCTGTTTTTGAAACCCGTATAAAAAGGTCAAAGAGAAAACAGAAGATCGAAATCCGGACGTCGCACACTGGTAGGTTTCTTAAAATCAGTGGCATAAAAGAAATACTTGGAGTTTTATATATTGTCACGTTTAGGGGTGCGTAGTGAGGGATGGTAGAGAAACAACCTAGGTCACAGGCAAGCCTCGTTTATTATAAAAATAGTTTAAACCAAACAATTATGAGGGGTTATTCTTGCCCCCAGAATAAAAGGGCCAACACGGCCGTAATCGTCGTTGAGCGCATGAGAGTTCGGGGAGGGTGAGTTTGGTTTTAGCCCTTCAGCTACACCGTAAAGGGGCACGCAAAGGTGTTCTTGTACGATGTGACCAAAAGACCAAGTGAACAACTGACAGGGTTAAGGGTTCTAAAGGTCACTTCAAGTTGCGAGAGAACCCTTCTCTTTTCAGCCTGGGATCCTGAGAGGGTAGCGAGCCGACCCACCACTTCAAGTTAGGGAATGTTGCTCGCCGACCAACCCGGAGACCAGTGATTTTAGATGGCCAGCCTTGCTGAATAAATACTCGTCGATTGAATCAGATTCCTACCAGACTTGCTGACATAAACGATTATTCAGTATATTGTACGATAGGTATGGTGAATGTAAATGTTGGAATCTGCGACAATATTTGGCTAAATATCATTCAAATGTCAAACAATGTTTTCAAAGAACAAGTTGGGTATGATAGAATGTCACATTCTTTTATTATTGTTTGACAGTGATCCGTCAAACTCAAATACATTATTTTTTTCCAGTAAGGTTGGATACCTTACGAAGGTTTTGTTGTTATAATTGTAAAATGCAGTTCCAAATTAACAGTTACATTCAGTTATTATTGGTACAAGTAAGAGGAACAATATTATTAATTTGGCGGTCCATAAATTATTTTTCTAGTTTAGTTAGCTCTGATGTTTCGTAAATGAACTGTAATTTTAAAAGACGACAAAAACGAAGCGATGACGTTCTTACATTTTGTCAAATTATTTGATTATTTTTATTGGTTTCTGTACGACATACCAGGTGTCCAAGAGCACCATGGACATAGGAGATTAACCCTCCGTTAGTCTGTTGCCATTTTTTTCGAGTTTGGTCTGGTGGGGTCTAATGAACCCCACAAAATAAAATTGGATCAACAATATTTTAACGCATAATTTTTGTCTAACTTTGAAAAATACATTTTAAAAACAAGTTTTTATTGCAAACTGCATTTATTTACAAAGTAAACAAGTTGAGTAGAGACATTGAATGAGGTTATAAACACAACTTACCAGATTTTTGGGTTGTGGCTACTGATAAAGTATTTTTATCACGATTTATTTTTATTTTCTTTGCATTATGTGGGTAGTAATTCAAAATTATTACTAAATAAACTTGTTTTGAATATTTTGATTAGAGAATGACGGACGACGATTTGTTATGATTTTGAAAGGTTGGTAGCACGGCCGGATATAAACTTTCCTTAACGACCGCTTGGCGCCAGATTTAAAATTTCCGAATTTTAGATCCGTTTTTCGTCTTAATGGTCAAATCTACGGTATTGAAAAAATTACGAGTTGATAGCCGAAAATGTTACTACAACTTTTACCTAAAGCGTTTTTCCATTAAATTAACCGTACAGGCGCAAAAAAATTAAAACCATTTTCCCATGTTAATCTCCTATATCCAGGGTGCTCTTGGACACCTGGTATAAGACGCACACTTAAATTTGTGACGTAATTTTAATTATAAATTATTGATTAAGAGTTTACCTTCTAAGGCCTGATAAATCTCAGGCGGCAGCCGCGGAGAAAAGCAAATTGAATACATTCAGACGTTTACTCCCAAAGTTGTGTTTTCTGGAATCTACTTTATTAGAGGCGTGTCTTAGATTGTCGTATCGATGAAAGTTGATTTTTTATTATTTCCTGAAGTTAAAAGCTGTTAATAATGTTGGAGAAGTTTGTAAAATGAAAGTGGATTGATTTGCCTGCAGTAGTCTGTTTCAATTATCATTAAAAGTACAAATGTCATAACCCCTCCGGATATAGTGCCCTATTTAGGTCTTCTCAGTTATTAAGCATTACTAATTCTATTCTAAGAAAAAAAACAAACCAAATCACCTTTCTAAAAATTTTTAGTACCTCATAAAATTGAACTCCTCTGCAACTGTTCCCCAGTGAATCTAAGAGGAAAGACCAAAGACAAATCCCCATAACATTTGGAATGACAACTAACAGGGCTCCACTGACTCCAGATTTAGTTGGGACTTCAACCTTTATTAAATTTTAACAAAACAATAGCAAGCATGTAACTTAAAAGTGTAGTACTCGCGCTGCTCTGTTGGTTTCCGAACGCACTTACAACAACGTCATCTGCTACGACTTATGTCACTGTCATCGATATAGACAGATGAGAGGTTAGAGGTTAACTTTCACTTTTTTCGATTGAGAACAGAATGATTATGTATTATGTTAGGTTTAAAATCCTAAATTATTATTATTATTTTGTCATCCTGAATAATTTAATAAACTATTGAATTTACGAGTAGGATTTATTTATATTCTACAAAAGCAAGTTGACCAGAATAATCATACATGTCACAACTATGCATTAAAGGCAGCACGTCTCTAACACTTTCTGGTTTCCACAGATAATTCCTCGTAGAGTTTTAGGAATCGACGTTTCCCCCCGAGGGCCCACCATCTCCACTCGACCGGCTGCGGAATTCGGTCGTCAACTTCAAATTTCCCTGAACACCGTTTCAAGGAACATGGTTTCTTAGTGACAAAAAATGGCATTCACGAAACTGAAACTGAAAGTACCGCACCTTTCCCAGTTGAAATCAAAATTTAACTTTTCAGTTTTCTAGAATCACCCGGGAGTTGACGAAATTACACTCTGTTTCAATCACATGACTTCAGAACACACAGTGTTAAGTCGAGCATGTGCGACTATTCTAGAAAAACTTATACATGAGAACTACATTAATGTTGACCATCTGAAACATTTATGAAATCGTACATAGGCTAGCGTCCCGAAGTTTAGGCAACTACATGATGCATCTTCTTAATCAAAGATTTTAGTGTCGAATAAAAGCGACGTAGGAGCCGTTTTATATGACTATATTAGTTATATGAGTGGTTACACTAAGGTAATTGTTTTTTTTTTTTAATATTTGTGGTTGAGTTCGTGAACATTTGAATATGTTTACAGTTTGATAATTTTCCTATTGAGTTTAACTTTCGACTGAGTTTGATTAAAATGCGGAACCAGCTGGATTTTCCTAATGACTTAATAAGATTTTTGTTCCGTTCCCTTCAAATGAAAACTCGGTTTAGTGTACTCAAAGAAATGTGTGAGATTTTCGGTAAGTTTTACTATTTATTCTAAAGATGTGTACTTCTAAACTTATTTTTTATTAGATTGTTTGGTAGCCGGAAAATGCAAAATCGAGGACAATTTCTTCACCTTTCTAATTACTCTCTATACACTTTTAAAGTAATGTCCTGCAAACCTCAGTTTGACTACAGAGAACAACACTGCGTTGATATATGCCGGTCAATCGAAAAAAAAGTTTTTAATAAAGATCCATCTTACGAAGGCTTGATGTTCTATGGGGTGAGTCATATAATTAAAGTACAGTGCTACGAATATTTCATGACACTATTTTAGGAGTATGACACTGAAGTGAAATACTGCACTAAATCAATGCTAAACTTGTGTTGTTTTTTATACAAGACGAGCATCGTTTAAAGAAATGTTTTTATCCTGTGTTTGACACTGTACTTATTTGGATTGATAACATTAAGCCTGAGGTAAGTAATATGTATGTAAACACTAAAAAAATATGTAAACTTATGGAATTTCTTAGCTTGTACAGTACATTCATCAGCAAAGATACAAGGATTTGTATCATAATTGAGAAAATTAGTTCAATCCTTCAAAATCTACAGGGTGGATTGTTTAACTACATCAGTACCAAGAAGGGTAAGTTTGATGCAGGTACTTTTAGATAATGAGGTTCAGTTTTAATTCACATTTATCTTATTCCTAATTTAGAATCTTGTTCTAATTTCTATAATTATTTCTCAGGCGAATTTGGTTCCGGTTATGCAGAGTGATGAATAAATGGGCACCCAAGTTGTAAGGTAATACTTGTTCTCATATTTAAACGTGACTTACATGTTAATAATTGTTTATTATATTCTAATAAAAACCCTCTTCAGCTTCTCTGAAGTTTTCTAGTTTTATTCCTACGCCCTTGAAAAGAAAAACATATTTTGTTGTGTCATAATTTATTTTTAAATGGATTTTTGCGATCATAACATGATGTACAAATGCTACTACAAAAGTGTTTTTATATATGTAGGATTAGTTAATTAGTGTTAGTGTGTTTGTGTTGTTTTATAAAATTTCCTAACTATGACGTGGTGGACGCTTATCGACCCAAAGCAACATTTAACTATCGATAGATTCGCGACAACCCCTGAATTGCTAACCGGTGCGCGGAACGTGATTGGCGAGAGTCGAGTATTGGTTGAGACTGGAAAGGAGTTTAAAGACGAAAGAAAAGACGAAAGTTAAAGAAAGCAGACGGCTTTAATTACTTTAAATAGACGTAGTTATCAATATTGTCATCCAGTTGATAATTAATTCTTTGCTGTTAGTGTTAACGAGAAGATCCGTTCAGTGTAACCACATCCAAACCAAATGTACATATTATAAATAACCCTAGACAATAAACAACGTTAAAAGTACAAAGCCTACATTTTGGGGGCTCAACCGGGATAAGCCTGATAAGCCTGATCAGACTGATAGGATTGTGGTTTGAAGAAATAAATACTAAGACGAAGACGATTCAAGATCAAATACAAAGAGGGAGGTACGTGGTCGCCGCCATTAATTTGACGAACGGTCGGAACAACGCAACCTTGGCAATTCCAAAAATACCTCGCAGCGCGGCTAGAGGTGAGACCCTGCTACAAGGCTGGAATTGTGACGAAGGACGCTGGAAGACGGAGCGCACAACTGCTGCAGGTCTGAATTGACTGCGTTTTCAATACGGCGATTTGGAAATGGGAATCGTATGACCGGTGCGGCGTTCTTGACGAGTAGTTAACCTGGGGGACGGCGTCAGCGCTTTGGTGACGGAACGTCGGACTGTTTTAGCCACTAGGACTGGTAGAGAAGGTCTATTCCAATTACCTGAGTTGGGTATGGTTAGGGTTCGACAAGACAAGAATCTTGTCTTGACTGATGCTTTCTTGTCTTGTCTTGAAAAACAAATTCAAGAAATTGAAAAATCTGTCTTGACGATTTCTTGAGAACCTCTTTCTTGTCTTGATTCAAGTAATTTCAAGATCTTGAAATTTCTTAATTAAGCGGGATTCCCCGTCGCCCATGAAGCTGGTTCTCATAGCAACGATAGGCGAATGTGATTCCCCGGCGTTAATTTCATTTGCTTGATGATAAGTAGAAGGGAGGAAGGCAGTGAAGTTCGTGTTCGTAGATACTAAAGTATCTTCTATTGTTATATTTTTTGTGAGATGAGTGACGCTAGCAAGTCTGAGCCTTTCGGTTCCGATTCGGGCTCCGAATACCTACCAGGCAAAGGACAGAAAAAGCTATTACAATAAAATGGACAGTGAAAGTGAAAATGACTCAAGTGATACACATGAGAACGATGACGGATCTAGTGGTACCAAAAAGAAAAGCAGCCTCATCCTCAAATGTTAGAGAGTGGCAAAAAACAAGTTAAAGATTTTTTTCATGTGGAAGTGGGAAACAGAAGCAAAAAAAAACAATGATAAGATAGCCAAATGTATACCATGTTTTGAAAAATTTGGAAAAAGTGTTTACCTAAAAATGAAAAATGCCGGCACTTCTGGATTAAAAAGACACTTGAAAGCAAAACATAAGATGTTATTCGACAAAGAATTTTCTCAGGAAGGGTCCTCGTCCTCTACGGAAATCAGGTGCCTATCACAAATAGCCAAGCACCCTGTACCAGTTGGAACTCAGCGCGGTCTGATGGAAGTGGAAGTGGTATTTTGGCTTGGGGTAAACGAAAGTCAACGTAGACAAACTGTAAGTTGAATTGTTGATTTTTAAATATCATTAGTTTTTACTTAAACCGAAAAGATTCTCTGAAGTGTGCTTAAATTTTACATAATTTTACAATCTTACGTGTCCCCGTTGAGTCAAGTTAAAAAAAAATCTAGAAATTATTGACCAATATCATATTTAAAAATAATTTAAATCCATAAACAAAGAGAAAGATGCAGGGTAAAGTTATGTTCCAACTCAGGTTTGAAGTGGGGAGTGGGTCGAATTTTGACATTTGAATAATAAATTATTTCCCAATCATAATATGAACCCATTCTATAAAAAAATACCACGGAATAGAAGTACTTATTCCATTGCCACCGGTATTTATTACTCGATTTTCAATTCCAGGCAAGAGCAAGAACTCAGTCTCTAAACAAGGACACTGTTGATGACCTTCTCATCGAATTTGTTACGAAGAAGTATCTGCCTTTCATTTCTTTGAAGATGATGTGACAAAGCAGCTGTTTACATATTTAAATCCAGATGTAGTTTTACCTTGTGGTAATACTTTAAAAAGAAAAATTTAAAAAAATACACAATGAGATCTCTGTACTTTCTAACTCATAGAGTTGAGTACATGTCACCAGATGTTGCACACACTATCATTTCTGGCATCCAGTTGACTATACTGGAACGAAGGTTTTGTTCTTTGGTTATCAAGCCCTATAGCCTCTCTGATGAGCCGTAATACGGCGAAACCGGTCAGAGGATTGGGATTGATAAACAAAAAACAAAACCTCACCATTTTCAACCAATCAGATCGGTGTTTACCGAATGATGCGCATTAATGGTGCTGTTCCTAGATTTTGGAACGCCATCTGTACTTTCTACTCATAGAGTTGAGTACAGATGTCACCAGATGTTGCACACAACTATCATTTCTGGCATCCAGTTGACTAATGAAGATCTCTGTTTCAAGTTTCTCAAAGCATCTGAATCAAAAATTTCATTTACTATTGATGGGTGGTCGTCATTCCCCCCCCCTCCGTCTGAGAGGAGATTACTACGGAGATTACAAGACTCACTTCGTGGACAAGAACTGAGACTTCAATTCAATTGTTTGTGGACTTTATACCTGCCGTATGCGGAAAACATACAGGTGAATCCGTTGCCCAACCTTTCTCTTCGAGGTTCTAAATCCGTACGAAATACTGGATTTCATTTCAAGGTGTGACAACTGACACTTACGGCTTCTAACTTCTAGGCCATGATGCCGCTACTTGGAGAGACTTGATACAGCGTGCGTTGATCACAAAAACAACCACTTTGTATGTTTTGCGCACTATTTCAACCTTAGCGGTACAGGATTTTTATGAAAATTATTGAACCAAATAAAAGAAGATTCGAAAAAGAACCTGCAGAAAGTGATTTGGAATCTGAGTCTGACTCAGAGACAAGCCAAAGTAGTGTAGATCTTACTTCGCCAGTAAGTAAAATCAGAAGTCTTGTGAAGAAAATCAAATTTTCTGAACAAACTCAGCTTAAACTTAAAAGTTTTTGTGAAGCTTAATTAATATGGAGAACGAATTACTGTCAACTGACTAAGGCTGGCACAATTTTCCTATATAATTCAAATAAATCTAAGAGCACCATTAAATAAAATTCAGAAGATGTGTTAAATATTTTGTGCATATCCACTATCTGTCCACGATATTTTTTTGTGTAGAAACGCCAACAACAAAAAAAAAATCATCCAGAAATCACATTTCAATAACACAATTTAACAAGGAGAATTCTCCTTTAACTTTAAATAAAACTTTATACCTCAGGATCTGCTCCCCAATTCAGTACTCATAAATTCCAATCTCTTTTGGTTGCATAATTCGAAGGGTACTCCAATCTTGGCACTTGCTCATTTATTAAAATAGACTCAAGAGTCCAGTTTACCTTATAGAATATTTATGTAGGTACACTAAAATATGTATAAAGGGAATATATCGATAGTCAACACCTACTTTGAAAGTGTCATATACGCTAGCCGTGTAATACCCGGAACGAGGGTCAATTAATACTATTCACTATATTTGCCGCATTCGTTTTCAACCTCCATAGAGCTTTGACGTCACAATGACGTAATTTGACAGTTGGTCAACTAATGGTTTTCCCAAATTAAGTCATTGTGACCTCAAAAAAGCTCTGCTCCCTCCATAGAGCTTGAAAACGAATGCGGCGATTGATGAGAGTTTTGAGAGGTGCTTTTTAAGCATAGAGAGAGGATAACTTTGTTTCGGTTTTCTATTCTTCCATAATGCATTATATCTTCCAATTGCATTCCATATTGCATAGATTGTACTAATCCGAACAGTTCAGAATGGCATGTCAACAAAAACTTGTCACATTGTAATTAAGTGATGTTAAACTTTTGTACCAAGTAAAAAACATATACAATCTATTACTGTTCTTCATACTGTTCCTATTCAGTCAAGTGTAACTGAACTGTGCTTAGAAGGATTGTAACAGTTGAAGCACAACATGCACTGTTTCAAAAATTGACAAATCAAAATATCTCTCAAGACGTACGTTAGCTTAAGACGTAACGCGACCTTAGCGTCGAATTAATAACGACAAAGGAAGGCTGTATTAGCTATTAGAAGACACCTTAAAGGCTTGTGAGGTCCCGCGGTCAACGGAGTTAGTTGATTATTTTGCGTCATCAGTTTCTGACGCCCTTCACGAATCTGTCAATAATATAGTTTTTGTTAAAATTAAATGAGACGGCAAGTCCAGGTATTATTATGCATAAACTGGTCTGATATATGATATGTTTGATTTCCTTACCTTAAGTTGCAAAGTGCTTCTAGTAGGAAATATATCAGAGTGCTCAGCTTGAAACATAGACGTAACCGAAGTTGACGGATAAAAAGTAGAAAACTCATGAAAAAGTTGCATCACAAGTCGCCTACGTTGATCCAAAGTCTTCCTGTGTCCTTTATCCGGATATTTAGCTCCAGGTGTACGTGGCGCCTTGGTGACGGCGAAGCACCCTCATCAGCTTCTTGCAACTACCTCACGCTCTCCAAAGAGAAGTCCGGCCCAAAGAATCGAGTACCGGACGTAAGTCTAAAGGACAAGCTGAAGGCATAGACAATGGTGCATCGTTTCCGGCGTTCCATCGTTGTTACCTTGTGATGATGATTGATTTACAGCTTGACGTCGTTGCAATGGGGCCCGTCCCAATTGCGCAAGCGTCGTAGCTAATTTAAACTCACAGCACAGTCGAAATTAGCGGATATTTTATGTAGATTTCATTGTTTTAAGATGTTTTGACTTGTGATATTAAAAAGATGTTTTTGCAAGTTAGAGTAAACCCAGATCTCCATCATCATGTTATTATGTGTTGTAATTCCAAATTTTTCAAAGTTAAACCGAGGTTTTTGCTTTAGCTTTAAATGTCGGAGAACAACCAAACAAATTCGGCCGAACAATGCGAACAAATTGGGACACAAAGATGACGAACACAAAACGGGGTGACAAGAAATCCGTTTTTAAATCTTCTGTGAGACATGAGGAAAAACATTTAAGGTAGGTCGTGTAAGCAGCTCTCGTCAAAAGCAGCAAAAATTTGGCGCAACATATCGAAAATAAACAAGGAACCGTATCGGCAAATGGCTCAAGAGTCGCGTCAATCGTATGCCGACGAAAAAGATCGAAATTGCGACGTCGCCGCATATCGAGTAACTAAAACTCACGAAAAAGTCGCACTCGATTGTTGTGTTCCAAATCCAAATATTTTTCATTTCTGTTTTTGAAACCCGTATAAAAAGGTCAAAGAGAAAACAGAAGATCGAAATCCGGACGTCGCACACTGGTAGGTTTCTTAAAATCAGTGGCATAAAGAAATACTTGGAGTTTTATATATTGTCACGTTTAGGGGTGCGTAGTGAGGGATGGTAGAGAAACAACCTAGGTCACAGGCAAGCCTCGTTTATTATAAAAATAGTTTAAACCAAACAATTATGAGGGGTTATTCTTGCCCCCAGAATAAAAGGGCCAACACGGCCGTAATCGTCGTTGAGCGCATGAGAGTTCGGGGAGGGTGAGTTTGGTTTTAGCCCTTCAGCTACACCGTAAAGGGGCACGCAAAGGTGTTCTTGTACGATGTGACCAAAAGACCAAGTGAACAACTGACAGGGTTAAGGGTTCTAAAGGTCACTTCAAGTTGCGAGAGAACCCTTCTCTTTTCAGCCTGGGATCCTGAGAGGGTAGCGAGCCGACCCACCACTTCAAGTTAGGGAATGTTGCTCGCCGACCAACCCGGAGACCAGTGATTTTAGATGGCCAGCCTTGCTGAATAAATACTCGTCGATTGAATCAGATTCCTACCAGACTTGCTGACATAAACGATTATTCAGTATATTGTACGATAGGTATGGTGAATGTAAATGTTGGAATCTGCGACAATATTTGGCTAAATATCATTCAAATGTCAAACAATGTTTTCAAAGAACAAGTTGGGTATGATAGAATGTCACATTCTTTTATTATTGTTTGACAGTGATCCGTCAAACTCAAATACATTATTTTTTTCCAGTAAGGTTGGATACCTTACGAAGGTTTTGTTGTTATAATTGTAAAATGCAGTTCCAAATAACAGTTACATTCAGTTATTATTGGTACAAGTAAGAGGAACAATATTATTAATTTGGCGGTCCATAAATTATTTTTCTAGTTTAGTTAGCTCTGATGTTTCGTAAATGAACTGTAATTTTAAAAGACGACAAAAACGAAGCGATGACGTTCTTACATTTTGTCAAATTATTTGATTATTTTTATTGGTTTCTGTACGACATACCAGGTGTCCAAGAGCACCATGGACATAGGAGATTAACCCTCCGTTAGTCTGTTGCCATTTTTTTCGAGTTTGGTCTGGTGGGGTCTAATGAACCCCACAAAATAAAATTGGATCAACAATATTTTAACGCATAATTTTTGTCTAATTTTGAAAAATACATTTTAAAAACAAGTTTTTATTGCAAACTGCATTTATTTACAAAGTAAACAAGTTGAGTAGAGACATTAAATGAGGTTATAAACACAACTTACCAGATTTTTGGGTTGTGGCTACTGATAAAGTATTTTTATCACGATTTATTTTTATTTTCTTTGCATTATGTGGGTAGTAATTCAAAATTATTACTAAATAACTTGTTTTGAATATTTTGATTAGAGAATGACGGACGACGATTTGTTATGATTTTGAAAGGTTGGTAGCACGGCCGGATATAAACTTTCCTTAACGACCGCTTGGCGCCAGATTTAAAATTTCCGAATTTTAGATCCGTTTTTCGTCTTAATGGTCAAATCTACGGTATTGAAAAAATTACGAGTTGATAGCCGAAAATGTTACTACAACTTTTACCTAAAGCGTTTTTCCATTAAATTAACCGTACAGGCGCAAAAAAATTAAAACCATTTTCCCATGTTAATCTCCTATATCCAGGGTGCTCTTGGACACCTGGTATAAGACGCACACTTAAATTTGTGACGTAATTTTAATTATAAATTATTGATTAAGAGTTTACCTTCTAAGGCCTGATAAATCTCAGGCGGCAGCCGCGGAGAAAAGCAAATTGAATACATTCAGACGTTACTCCCAAAGTTGTGTTTTCTGGAATCTACTTTATTAGAGGCGTGTCTTAGATTGTCGTATCGATGAAAGTTGATTTTTTATTATTTCCTGAAGTTAAAAGCTGTTAATAATGTTGGAGAAGTTTGTAAATGAAAGTGGATTGATTTGCCTGCAGTAGTCTGTTTCAATTATCATTAAAAGTACAAATGTCATAACCCCTCCGGATATAGTGCCCTATTTAGGTCTTCTCAGTTATTAAGCATTACTAATTCTATTCTAAGAAAAAAAACAAACCAAATCACCTTTCTAAAAATTTTTAGTACCTCATAAAATTGAACTCCTCTGCAACTGTTCCCCAGTGAATCTAAGAGGAAAGACCAAAGACAAATCCCCATAACATTTGGAATGACAACTAACAGGGCTCCACTGACTCCAGATTTAGTTGGGACTTCAACCTTTATTAAATTTTAACAAAACAATAGCAAGCATGTAACTTAAAAGCAAGTTGACCAGAATAATCATACATGTCACAACTATGCATTAAAGGCAGCACGTCTCTAACACTTTCTGGTTTCCACAAGATAATTCCTCGTAGAGTTTTAGGAATCGACGTTTCCCCCCGAGGGCCCACCATCTCCACTCGACCGGCTGCGGAATTCGGTCGTCAACTTCAAATTTCCCTGAACACCGTTTCAAGGAACATGGTTTCTTAGTGACAAAAAATGGCATTCACGAAACTGAAACTGAAAGTACCGCACCTTTCCCAGTTGAAATCAAAATTTAACTTTTCAGTTTTCTAGAATCACCCGGGAGTTTGACGAAATTACACTCTGTTTCAATCACATGACTTCAGAACACACAGTGTTAAGTCGAGCATGTGCGACTATTCTAGAAAAACTTATACATGAGAACTACATAATGTTGACATCTGAAACATTTATGAAATTCGTACATAGGCTAGCGTCCCGAAGTTTAGGCAACTACATGATGCATCTTCTTAATCAAAGATTTTTAGTGTCGAATAAAAGCGACGTAGGACCGTTTTATATGACTATATTAGTTTATATGAGTGGTTACACTAAGGTAATTGTTTTTTTTTTTAATATTTGTGGTTGAGTTCGTGAACATTGAATATGTTTACAGTTTGATAATTTTCCTATTGAGTTTAACTTTCGACTGAGTTTGATTAAAATGCGGAACCAGCTGGATTTTCCTAATGACTTAATAAGATTTTTGTTCCGTTCCCTTCAAATGAAAACTCGGTTTAGTGTACTCAAAGAAATGTGTGAGATTTTCGGTAAGTTTTACTATTTTATTCTAAAGATGTGTACTTCTAAACTTATTTTTTATTAGATTGTTTGGTAGCCGGAAAATGCAAAATCGAGGACAATTTCTTCACCTTTCTAAATTACTCTCTATACACTTTTAAAGTAATGTCCTGCAAACCTCAGTTTGACTACAGAGAACAACACTGCGTTGATATATGCCTGTCAATCGAAAAAAAAGTTTTTAATAAAGATCCATCTTACGAAGGCTTGATGTTCTATGGGGTGAGTCATATAATTAAAGTACAGTTGCTACGAATATTTCATGACACTATTTTAGGAGTATGACACTGAAGTGAAATACTGCACTAAATCAATGCTAAACTTGTGTTGTTTTTTATACAAGTCGAGCATCGTTTAAAGAAATGTTTTTATCCTGTGTTTGACACTGTACTTATTTGGATTGATCACATTAAGCCTGAGGTAAGTAATATGTATGTAAACACTAAAAAAATATGTAAACTTATGGAATTTCTTAGCTTGTACAGTACATTCATCAGCAAAGATACAAGGATTTGGATCATAAATTGAGAAAATTAGTTCAATCCTTCAAAATCTACAGGGGTGGATTGTTTAACTACATCAGTAACCAAGAAGGGTAAGTTTGATGCAGGTACTTTTTAGATAATGAGGTTCAGTTTTAATTCACATTTATCTTATTCCTTAATTTAGAATCTTGTTCTAATTTCTATAATTATTTCTCAGGCGAATTTTGGTTCCGGTTATGCAGAGTGATGAATAAATGGGCACCCAAGTTGTAAGGTAATACTTGTTCTTCATATTTAAACGTGACTTACATGTTAATAATTGTTTATTATATTCTAATATTAAACCCTCTTCAGCTTCTCTGAAGTTTTCTAGTTTTATTCCTACGCCCTTGAAAAGAAAAACATATTTTGTTGTCATAATTTTATTTTTAAATGGATTTTTGCGATCATAACATGATGTACAAATGCTACTAAAAAGTGTTTTTATATATATGTAGGATTAGTTAATTAGTGTTAGTGTGTTTGTGTTGTTTTATAAAATTTCCTAACTATGACGTGGTGACGCTTATCGACCAAAGCAAACATTTAACTATCGATAGATTCGCGACAGCACTATGAATTGCTAACCGGTGCGCGGAACGTGATTGGCGAGAGTCAGTATTGGTTGAGACTGGAAAGAGTTAAAAGACGAAAGAAAAGACGAAAGTTAAAGAAAGCAGACGGCTTTTAATTACTTTAAAAAAGACGTAGTTATCAATACTGTCATCCAGTTGATAATTAATTTTCTGCTGTTAGTGTTAACGAGAAGATCCGTTCAGTGTAACCACATCCAAACCAAATGTACATATTATAAATAACCCTAGACAATAAACAACGTTAAAAGTACAAAGCCTACATATACAAGTATATGATTAAAGTAAAAGGTGCATACTTTTCAATTACGATAATAAAGAGATCATGAAATGCTACTATACGTTATAGAGTATCCTGTGGCCCCTATATTTTTACGTTAAAATCACCTGGTGTAATTAAAACAATAATGGCCTATTATAAACACAACCATACCAAGGACGATCTACTACGATCTAAAATACAATAAGCAAATTGCAGTCATTTCGCGACAATTAAGTGTAGGTAAAATCTTGGGTTTATAGCAAATTGAATACCGTACAAAGCGACTGATATGTGGCTGACTTGTTTTTTATGTACGTGTAACTACAAATATTGAGATGAAATTGTCATTTATAGCTACTAAACTAAACTATACTTTTAGACAGACCGAAACAATTTAGTCACGGCATGACAGTTCTGACTTAACATATTGTCACGAATGGAAAATCCATTAGTTCAAAAGATGGACTTATTGACTTAAAAACATAAGAATATTTGAGGATTGCGAAATATTAAGCGCACAAGGCAAGGTCGCACCATGATGCACCGAGTGCATCATATCGGTGATGAGTCACCACCACCTGCTTTGCAGGAATATGAAAAACAGGCGACGAACAATAACAAACTACGTCAGCCGATCAATCGGGTATAAAACACGCCGATTGCAGCAGTATAGGATGAGTGTGAACCAATCGACAGTAGTGCGACCAGCTGAACCAAGAAGTCGAGATGTCGACTCTCTTCGGGAAAAGAAGATCAAGTTAGGTAGTCCATTCTCCAGAACTGTTCCAACACGAAAGTGACTAAGCCAGCCGCCAGAAAATACTAAGTCCTTAGCTTATGTATTCATGTAAGTAAAATTGTCGAGTTATTAACTTTTAGTGTGACTGTATTGTACCGATCCACTTATAAATGTTTGGTTAATAGATTTAAGTGTTTAATAGAAAACTCAGTGTTTGATTCCATCCTTAAAACTGAGATCCCGGCGCGACGTTTAACGTCGTGAGTCAGTTTAATTGATGAACCAGAAGGGCTCATAAATTAAACGTGACAATATTAAGCAATCCGACCGTCCAAATTGGAAGTAATATAGCAATAAAATACTGTCGATAGATATACGCAAACAATATTGCACGAAACATTTGATAATAAATTGAAATTGCACTATAATTAAAAAAAAATTATAAATTTATCCGATTTCGAGCGATCGTCCACAATAAAAGCCGTAAAAATAAAAATAATCTAAGTAGAATAACAATTAATATGTCATTGAAAGTATTCAACAACTATTTGATGTATAATCACAATCAACATAGTACATATCTTTACATAAAATAACATAAATACGAGTCTATTTTTTGTTTTATTGCACCATGCGTTAATTAATATGGAGAACGAATTACTGTCAACTGACTAAGGCTAGCACAATTTTCCTATAATAATTCAAATAAATCTAAGAGCACCATTAAATAAAATTCAGAAGATGTGTTAAATATTTTGTGCATATCCACTATCTGTCCACGATATTTTTTTGTGTAGAAACGCCAACAACAAAAAAAATCATCCAGAAAATCACATTTCAATAACACAATTTAACAAGGAGAATTCTCCTTTAACTTTAAATAAAACTTTATACCTCAGGATCTGCTCCCCAATTCAGTACTCATAAATTCCAATCTCTTTTGGTTGCATAATTCGAAGGGTACTCCAATCTTGGCACTTTGCTCATTTTATTAAAATAGACTCAAGAGTCCAGTTTACCTTATAGAATATTTATGTAGGTACACTAAAATATGTATAAAGGGAATATATCGATAGTCAACACCTACTTTGAAAGTGTCATATACGCTAGCCGTGTAATACCCGGAACGAGGGTCAATTAATACTATTCACTATATTTGCCGCATTCGTTTTCAACCTCCATAGAGCTTTGACGTCACAATGACGTAATTTGACAGTTGGTCAACTAATGGTTTTCCCAAATTAAGTCATTGTGACGTCAAAAAAGCTCTGCTCCCTCCATAGAGCTTGAAAACGAATGCGGCGATTGATGAGAGTTTTGAGAGGTGCTTTTTAAGCATAGAGAGAGCATAACTTTGTTTCGGTTTTCTATTCTTCCATAATGCATTATATCTTCCAATTGCATTCCATATTGCATAGATTGTACTAATCCGAACAGTTCAGAATGGCATGTCAACAAAAACTTGTCACATTGTAATTAAGTGATGTTAAACTTTTGTACCAAGTAAAAAACATATACAATCTATTACTGTTCTTCATACTGTTCCTATTCAGTCAAGAGTAACTGAACTGTTCTTAGAAGGATTGTAACAGTTGAAGCACAAGATGCACTGTTTCCAAAACTTGACAAATCAAAAATACCTCTCAAGACGTACGTTAGCTTAAGATGTAACGCGACCTTAGCGTCGAATTAATAACGACAAAGGAAGACTGTATTAGCTATTAGAAGACACCTTAAAGGCTTGTGAGGTCCCGCGGTCAACGGAGTTAGTTGATTATTTTGCGTCATCAGTTTCTGACGCCCTTCACGAATCTGTCAATAATATAGTTTTTTTCTTGTTAAAATTAAATGAGACGGCAAGTCCAGGTATTACTATGCATAAACTGGTCTGATATATGATATGTTTGATTTCCTTACCTTAAGTTGCAAAGTGCTTCTAGTAGGAAATATATCAGAGTGCTCAGCTTGAAACATAGACGTAACCGAAGTTGACGGATAAAAGGTAGAAAACTCATGAAAAAGTTGCATCACAAGTCGCCTACGTTGATCCAAAGTCTTCCTGTGTCCTTTATCCGGATATTTAGCTCCAGGTGTACGTGGCGCCTTGGTGACGGCGAAGCACCCTCATCAGCTTCTTGCAACTACCTCACGCTCTCCAAAGAGAAGTCCGGCCAAAGAATCGAGTACCGGCTAAAGGACGAGCTGAAGGCATAGACAATGGTGCATCGTTTCCGGCGTTCCATCGTTGTTACCTTGTGATGATGATTGATTTACAGCTTGACGTCGTTGCAATGGGGCCCGTCCCAATTGCGCAAGCGTCGTAGCTAATTTAAACTCACAGCACAGTCGAAATTAGCGGATATTTTATGTAGATTTCATTGTTTTAAGATGTTTTGACTTGTGATATTAAAAAGATGTTTTTGCAAGTTAGAGTAAACCCAGATCTCCATCATCATGTTATTATGTGTTGTAATTCCAAATTTTTCAAAGTTAAACCGAGGTTTTGCTTTAGCTTTAAATGTCGGAGAACAACCAAACAAATTCGGCCGACAATGCGAACAAATTGGGACACAAAGATGACGAACACAAAACGGGGTGACAAGAAATCCGTTTTTAAATCTTCTGTGAGACATGAGGAAAAACATTTAAGGTAGGTCGTGTAAGCAGCTCTCGTCAAAAGCAGCAAAAATTTGGCGCAACATATCGAAAATAAACAAGGAACCGTATCGGCAAATGGCTCAAAGAGTCGCGTCAATCGTATGCCGACGAAAAAGATCGAAATTGCGACGTCGCCGCATATCGAGTAACTAAAACTCACGAAAAAGTCGCACTCGATTGTTGTGTTCCAAATCCAAATTTTTTCATTTCTGTTTTTGAAACCCGTATAAAAAGGTCAAAGAGAAAACAGAAGATCGAAATCCGGACGTCGCACACTGGTAGGTTTCTTAAAATCAGTGGCATAAAAGAATACTTGGAGTTTTATATATGTCACGTTTAGGGGTGCGTAGTGAGGGATGGTAGAGAAACAACCTAGGTCACAGGCAAGCCTCGTTTATATAAAAATAGTTTAAACCAAACAATTATGAGGGGTTATTCTTGCCCCCAGAATAAAAGGGCCAACACGGCCGTAATCGTCGTTGAGCGCATGAGAGTTCGGGGAGGGTGAGTTTGGTTTTAGCCCTTCAGCTACACCGTAAAGGGGCACGCAAAGGTGTTCTTGTACGATGTGACCAAAAGACCAAGTGAACAACTGACAGGGTTAAGGGTTCTAAAGGTCACTTCAAGTTGCGAGAGAACCCTTCTCTTTTCAGCCTGGGATCCTGAGAGGGTAGCGAGCCGACCCACCACTTCAAGTTAGGGAATGTTGCTCGCCGACCAACCCGGAGACCAGTGATTTTAGATGGCCAGCCTTGCTGAATAAATACTCGTCGATTGAATCAGATTCCTACCAGACTTGCTGACATAAACGATTATTCAGTATATTGTACGATAGGTATGGTGAATGTAAATGTTGGAATCTGCGACAATATTTGGCTAAATATCATTCAAATGTCAAACAATGTTTTCAAAGAACAAGTTGGGTATGATAGAATGTCACATTCTTTTATTATTGTTTGACAGTGATCCGTCAAACTCAAATACATTATTTTTTTCCAGTAAGGTTGGATACCTTACGAAGGTTTTGTTGTTATAATTGTAAAATGCAGTTCCAAATTAACAGTTACATTCAGTTATTATTGGTACAAGTAAGAGGAACAATATTAATAATTGGCGGTCCATAAATTATTTTTCTAGTTTAGTTAGCTCTGATGTTTCGTAAATGAACTGTAATTTTAAAAGACGACAAAAACGAAGCGATGACGTTCTTACATTTTGTCAAATTATTTGATTATTTTTATTGGTTTCTGTACGACATACCAGGTGTCCAAGAGCACCATGGACATAGGAGATTAACCCTCCGTTAGTCTGTTGCCATTTTTTTCGAGTTTGGTCTGGTGGGGTCTAATGAACCCCACAAAATAAAATTGGATCAACAATATTTTAACGCATAATTTTTGTCTAACTTTGAAAAATACATTTTAAAAACAAGTTTTTATTGCAAACTGCATTTATTTACAAAGTAAACAAGTTGAGAGAGACATTAAATGAGGTTATAAACACAACTTACCAGATTTTTGGGTTGTGGCTACTGATAAAGTATTTTTATCACGATTTATTTTTATTTTCTTTGCATTATGTGGGTAGTAATTCAAAATTATTACTAAATAAACTTGTTTTGAATATTTGATTAGAGAATGACGGACGACGATTTGTTATGATTTTGAAAGGTTGGTAGCACGGCCGGATATAAACTTTCCTTAACGACCGCTTGGCGCCAGATTTAAAATTTCCGAATTTTAGATCCGTTTTTCGTCTTAATGGTCAAATCTACGGTATTGAAAAAATTACGAGTTGATAGCCGAAAATGTTACTACAACTTTTACCTAAAGCGTTTTTCCATTAAATTAACCGTACAGGCGCAAAAAAATTAAAACCATTTTCCCATGTTAATCTCCTATATCCAGGGTGCTCTTGGACACCTGGTATAAGACGCACACTTAAATTTGTGACGTAATTTTAATTATAAATTATTGATTAAGAGTTTACCTTCTAAGGCCTGATAAATCTCAGGCGGCAGCCGCGGAGAAAAGCAAATTATACATTCAGACGTTTACTCCCAAAGTTGTGTTTTCTGGAATCTACTTTATTAGAGGCGTGTCTTAGATTGTCGTATCGATGAAAGTTGATTTTTTATTATTTCCTGAAGTTAAAAGCTGTTAATAATGTTGGAGAAGTTTGTAAAATGAAAGTGGATTGATTTGCCTGCAGTAGTCTGTTTCAATTATCATTAAAAGTACAAATGTCATAACCCCTCCGGATATAGTGCCCTATTTAGGTCTTCTCAGTTATTAAGCATTACTAATTCTATTCTAAGAAAAAAACAAACCAAATCACCTTTCTAAAAATTTTTAGTACCTCATAAAATTGAACTCCTCTGCAACTGTTCCCCAGTGAATCTAAGAGGAAAGACCAAAGACAATCCCCATAACATTTGGAATGACAACTAACAGGGCTCCACTGACTCCAGATTTAGTTGGGACTTCAACCTTTATTAAATTTTAACAAAACAATAGCAAGCATGTAACTTAAAAGCAAGTTGACCAGAATAATCATACATGTCACAACTATGCATTAAAGGCAGCACGTCTCTAACACTTTCTGGTTTCCACAAGATAATTCCTCGTAGAGTTTTAGGAATCGACGTTTCCCCCCGAGGGCCCACCATCTCCACTCGACCGGCTGCGGAATTCGGTCGTCAACTTCAAATTTCCCTGAACACCGTTTCAAGGAACATGGTTTCTTAGTGACAAAAAATGGCATTCACGAAACTGAAACTGAAAGTACCGCACCTTTCCAGTTGAAATCAAAATTTAACTTTTCAGTTTTCTAGAATCACCCGGGAGTTTGACGAAATTACACTCTGTTTCAATCACATGACTTCAGAACACACAGTGTTAAGTCGAGCATGTGCGACTATTCTAGAAAAACTTATACATGAGAACTACATAATGTTGACATCTGAAACATTTATGAAATTCGTACATAGGCTAGCGTCCCGAAGTTTAGGCAACTACATGAGCATCTTCTTAATCAAAGATTTTTAGTGTCGAATAAAAGCGACGTAGGACCGTTTATATGATATATTAGTTTATATGAGTGGTTACACTAAGGTAATTGTTTTTTTTTTAATATTTGTGGTTGAGTTCGTGAACATTGAATATGTTTACAGTTGATAATTTTCCTATTGAGTTAACTTCGACTGAGTTGATTAAAATGCGGAACAGCTGGATTTCCATAATGACTTAATAAGATTTTTGTTCCGTTCCCTTCAAATGAAAACTCGGTTTAGTGTACTCAAAGAAATGTGTGAGATTTTCGGTAAGTTTTACTATTTTATTCTAAAGATGTGTACTTCTAAACTTATTTTTTATTAGATTGTTTGGTAGCCGGAAAATGCAAAATCGAGGACAATTTCTTCACCTTTCTAAATTACTCTCTATACACTTTTAAAGTAATGTCCTGCAAACCTCAGTTTGACTACAGAGAACAACACTGCGTTGATATATGCCTGTCAATCGAAAAAAAAGTTTTTAATAAAGATCCATCTTACGAAGGCTTGATGTTCTATGGGGTGAGTCATATAATTAAAGTACAGTTGCTACGAATATTTCATGACACTATTTTAGGAGTATGACACTGAAGTGAAATACTGCACTAAATCAATGCTAAACTTGTGTTGTTTTTATACAAGTCGAGCATCGTTTAAAGAAATGTTTTTATCCTGTGTTTTGACACTGTACTTATTTGGATTGATCACATTAAGCCTGAGGTAAGTAATATGTATGTAAACACTAAAAAAATATGTAAACTTATGGAATTTCTTAGCTTGTACAGTACATTCATCAGCAAAGATACAAGGATTTGGATCATAAATTGAGAAAATTAGTTCAATCCTTCAAAATCTACAGGGGTGGATTGTTTAACTACATCAGTAACCAAGAAGGGTAAGTTTGATGCAGGTACTTTTTAGATAATGAGGTTCAGTTTTAATTCACATTTATCTTATTCCTTAATTTAGAATCTTGTTTCTAATTTCTATAATTATTTCTCAGGCGAATTGTTGGTTCGGTTATGCAGAGTGATGAATAAATGGGCACCCAAGTTGTAAGGTAATACTTGTTCTTCATATTTAAACGTGACTTACATGTTAATAATTGTTTATTATATTCTAATATTAAACCCTCTTCAGCTTCTCTGAAGTTTTCTAGTTTTATTCCTACGCCCTTGAAAGAAAAACATATTTTGTTGTGTCATAATTTTATTTTTAAATGGATTTTGCGATCATAACATGATGTACAAATGCTACTAAAAAGTGTTTTATATATATGTAGGATTAGTTAATTAGTGTTAGTGTGTTTGTGTTGTTTTATAAAATTTCCCTAACTAGGACGTGGTGACGCTTATCGACCAAAGCAAACATTAACTATCGATAGATTCGCGACAGCACTATGAATTGCTAACCGGTGCGCGGAACGTGATTGGCGAGAGTCAGTATTGGTTGAGACTGGAAAGAGTTAAAAGACGAAAGAAAGACGAAAGTTGAAAGAAAGCAGACGGCTTTTAATTACTTTAAAAAAGACGTAGTTATCAATACTGTCATCCAGTTGATAATTAATTTTCTGCTGTTAGTGTAACGAGAAGATCCGTTCAGTGTAACCACATCCAAACCAAATGTACATATTATAAATAACCTAGACAATAAACAACGTTAAAAGTACAAAGCCTACATATACAAGTATATGATTAAAGTAAAAGGTGCATACTTTTCAATTACGATAATAAAGAGATCATGAAATGCTACTATACGTTATAGAGTATCCTGTGGCCACCTATATTTTTACGTTAAAATCACCTGGTGTAATTAAAACAATAATGGCCTATTATAAACACAACCATACCAAGGACGATCTACTACGATCTAAAATACAATAAGCAAATTGCAGTCATTTCGCGACAATTAAGTGTAGGTAAAATCTTGGGTTTATAGCAAATTGAATACCGTACAAAGCGACTGATATTGGCTGACTTGTTTTTTATGTACGTGGTAACTACAATATTGAGATGAAATTGTCATTTATAGCTACTAAACTAAACTATACTTTTAGACAGACCGAAACAATTTAGTCACGGCATGACAGTTCTGAACTTAACATATTGTCACGAATGGAAAATCATAGTTCAAAAGATGGACTTATTGACTTAAAAACATAAGAAATATTTGAGGATTGCGAAATATTAAGCGCACAAGCAAGGTCGCACCCATGATGCACCGAGTGCATCATATCGGTGATGAGTCACCACCTACCTGCTTTGCAGGAATAGGAAAAACAGGCGACGAACAATAACAAACTACGTCAGCCGATCATCGGTATAAAACAACGCCGATTGCAGCAGTATAGGATGAGTGTGAACAATCGACAGTAGTGCGACCAGCTGAACCAAGAAGTCGAGATGTCGACTTCTCTTCGGGAAAAGAAGATCAAGTTAGGTAGTCCATTCTCCAGAACTGTTTCCACACGAAAGTGACTAAGCCAGCCGCCAGAAATACTAAGTCCTTAGCTTATGTATTCTGTAAGTAAAATTGTCGAGTTATTAACTTTAGTGTGACTGTATTTGTACCGATCCACTTATAAATGTTTGGTTAATAGATTTAAGTGTTTAATAGAAAACTCAGTGTTTGATTCCATCCTTAAACTGAGATCCGCGCGACGTTTAACGTCGTGAGTCAGTTTAATTGATGAACCCAGAAGGCTCATAAATTAACGTGACAATATTAAGCAATCCGATCGGTCCAAATTGGAAGTAATATAGCCAATAAAATACTGTCGATAGATATACGCAAACATATTGCACACGAAACATTTGATAATAAAATTGAAATTGCACTATAATTAAAAAAAATTATAAATTTATCCGATTTCGAGCGATCGTCCACAATAAAAGCCGTAAAATAAAATAATCTAAGTAGAATAACAATTATATGTCATTGAAAGTATGCAACAACTATTTGATGTATAATCACAATCACATAGTACATGATCTTTACATAAAATAACAGAAATACGAGTCTATTTTTGTTTTATTGCACCCCATGCGTTACTTAATATGGAGAACGAATTACTGTCAAATGACTAAGGCTAGCACAATTTTCCTATAATAATTCAAATAAATCTAAGAGCACCATTAAATAAAATTCAGAAGATGTGTTAAATATTTTGTGCATATCCACTATCTGTCCACGATATTTTTTTGTGTAGAAACGCCAACAACAAAAAAAAATCATCCAGAAAATCACATTTCAAGAACACAATTTAACAAGGAGAATTCTCCTTTAACTTTAAATAAAACTTTATACCTCAGGATCTGCTCCCCAATTCAGTACTCATAAATTCCAATCTCTTTTGGTTGCATAATTCGAAGGGTACTCCAATCTTGGCACTTTGCTCATTTTATTAAATAGACTCAAGAGTCCAGTTTACCTTATAGAATATTTATGTAGGTACACTAAAATATGTATAAAGGGAATATATCGATAGTCAACACCTACTTTGAAAGTGTCATATACGCTAGCCGTGTAATACCCGGAACGAGGGTCAATTAATACTATTCACTATATTTGCCGCATTCGTTTTCAACCTCCATAGAGCTTTGACGTCACAATGACGTAATTTGACAGTTGGTCAACTAATGGTTTTCCCAAATTAAGTCATTGTGACGTCAAAAAAGCTCTGCTCCCTCCATAGAGCTTGAAAACGAATGCGGCGATTGATGAGAGTTTTGAGAGGTGCTTTTTAAGCATAGAGAGAGGATAAACTTTGTTTCGGTTTTCTATTCTTCCATAATGCATTATATCTTCCAATTGCATTCCATATTGCATAGATTGTACTAATCCGAACAGTTCAGAATGGCATGTCAACAAAAACTTGTCACATTGTAATTAAGTGATGTTAAACTTTTGTACCAAGTAAAAAACATATACAATCTATTACTGTTCTTCATACTGTTCCTATTCAGTCAAGTGTAACTGAACTGTGCTTAGAAGTATTTTAACAGTTGAAGCACAACATGCACTGTTTCCAAAAATTGACAAATCAAAAATATCTCTCAAGACGTACGTTAGCTTAAGACGTAACGCGACCTTAGCGTCGAATTAATAACGACAAAGGAAGGCTGTATTAGCTATTAGAAGACACCTTAAGGCTTATGAGGTCCCGCGGTCAACGGAGTTAGTTGATATTTTGGCGTCATCAGTTTCTGACGCCCTTCACGAATCTGTCAATAATATAGTTTTTGTTAAAATTAAATGAGACGGCAAGTCCAGGTATTATTATGCATAAACTGGTCTGATATATGATATGTTTGATTTCCTTACCTTAAGTTGCAAAGTGCTTCCTAGTAGGAAATTATCAGAGTGCTCAGCTTGAAACATAGACGTAACCGAAGTTGACGGATAAAAAGTAGAAAACTCATGAAAAAGTTGATCACAAGTCGCCTACGTTGATCCAAAGTCTTCCTGGGTCCTTTATCCGGATATTTCGCTCCAGGTGTACGTGGCGCCTTGGTGACGGCGAAGCACCCTCATCAGCTTCTTGCAACTACCTCACGCTCTCCAAAGAGAAGTCCGGCCCAAAGAATCGAGTACCGGCTAAAGGACAAGCTGAAGGCATAGACAATGGTGCATCGTTTCCGGCGTTCCATCGTTGTTACCTTGTGATGATGATTGATTTACAGCTTGACGTCGTTGCAATGGGGCCCGTCCCAATTGCGCAAGCGTCGTAGCTAATTTAAACTCACAGCACAGTCGAAATTAGCGGATATTTTATGTAGATTTCATTGTTTTAAGATGTTTTGACTTGTGATATTAAAAAGATGTTTTTGCAAGTTAGAGTAAACCCAGATCTCCATCATCATGTTATTATGTGTTGTAATTCCAAATTTTTCAAAGTTAAACCGAGGTTTTTGCTTTAGCTTTAAATGTCGGAGAACAACCAAACAAATTCGGCCGACAATGCGAACAAATTGGGACACAAAGATGACGAACACAAAACGGGGTGACAAGAAATCCGTTTTTAAATCTTCTGTGAGACATGAGGAAAAACATTTAAGGTAGGTCGTGTAAGCAGCTCTCGTCAAAAGCAGCAAAAATTTGGCGCAACATATCGAAAATAAACAAGGAACCGTATCGGCAAATGGCTCAAAGAGTCGCGTCAATCGTATGCCGACGAAAAAGATCGAAATTGCGACGTCGCCGCATATCGAGTAACTAAAACTCACGAAAAAGTCGCACTCGATTGTTGTTTCCAAATCCAAATATTTTTCATTTCTGTTTTTGAAACCCGTATAAAAAGGTCAAAGAGAAAACAGAAGATCGAAATCCGGACGTCGCACACTGGTAGGTTTCTTAAAATCAGTGGCATAAAAGAAATACTTGGAGTTTTATATTGTCACGTTTAGGGGTGCGTAGTGAGGGATGGTAGAGAAACAACCTAGGTCACAGGCAAGCCTCGTTTATTATAAAAATAGTTTAAACCAAACAATTATGAGGGGTTATTCTTGCCCCCAGAATAAAAGGGCCAACACGGCCGTAATCGTCGTTGAGCGCATGAGAGTTCGGGGAGGGTGAGTTTGGTTTTAGCCCTTCAGCTACACCGTAAAGGGGCACGCAAAGGTGTTCTTGTACGATGTGACCAAAAGACCAAGTGAACAACTGACAGGGTTAAGGGTTCTAAAGGTCACTTCAAGTTGCGAGAGAACCCTTCTCTTTTCAGCCTGGGATCCTGAGAGGGTAGCGAGCCGACCCACCACTTCAAGTTAGGGAATGTTGCTCGCCGACCACCCGGAGACCAGTGATTTTAGATGGCCAGCCTTGCTGAATAAATACTCGTCGATTGAATCAGATTCCTACCAGACTTGCTGACATAAACGATTATTCAGTATATTGTACGATAGGTATGGTGAATGTAAATGTTGGAATCTGCGACAATATTTGGCTAAATATCATTCAAATGTCAAACAATGTTTTCAAAGAACAAGTTGGGTATGATAGAATGTCACATTCTTTTATTATTGTTTGACAGTGATCCGTCAAACTCAAATACATTATTTTTTTCCAGTAAGGTTGGATACCTTACGAAGGTTTTGTTGTTATAATTGTAAAATGCAGTTCCAAATTAACAGTTACATTCAGTTATTATTGGTACAAGTAAGAGGAACAATTATTAATTTGGCGGTCCATAAATTATTTTTCTAGTTTAGTTAGCTCTGATGTTTCGTAAATGAACTGTAATTTTAAAAGACGACAAAAACGAAGCGATGACGTTCTTACATTTTGTCAAATTATTTGATTATTTTTATTGGTTTCTGTACGACATACCAGGTGTCCAAGAGCACCATGGACATAGGAGATTAACCCTCCGTTAGTCTGTTGCCATTTTTTTCGAGTTTGGTCTGGTGGGGTCTAATGAACCCCACAAAATAAAATTGGATCAACAATATTTTAACGCATAATTTTTGTCTAACTTTGAAAAATACATTTTAAAAACAAGTTTTTATTGCAAACTGCATTTATTTACAAAGTAAACAAGTTGAGTAGAGACATTGAATGAGGTTATAAACACAACTTACCAGATTTTTGGGTTGTGGCTACTGATAAAGTATTTTTATCACGATTTATTTTTATTTTCTTTGCATTATGTGGGTAGTAATTCAAAATTATTACTAAATAAACTTGTTTTGAATATTTTGATTAGAGAATGACGGACGACGATTTGTTATGATTTTGAAAGGTTGGTAGCACGGCCGGATATAAACTTTCCTTAACGACCGCTTGGCGCCAGATTTAAAATTTCCGAATTTTAGATCCGTTTTTCGTCTTAATGGTCAAATCTACGGTATTGAAAAAATTACGAGTTGATAGCCGAAAATGTTACTACAACTTTTACCTAAAGCGTTTTTCCATTAAATTAACCGTACAGGCGCAAAAAAATTAAAACCATTTTCCCATGTTAATCTCCTATATCCAGGGTGCTCTTGGACACCTGGTATAAGACGCACACTTAAATTTGTGACGTAATTTTAATTATAAATTATTGATTAAGAGTTTACCTTCTAAGGCCTGATAAATCTCAGGCGGCAGCCGCGGAGAAAAGCAAATTGAATACATTCAGACGTTTACTCCCAAAGTTGTGTTTTCTGGAATCTACTTTATTAGAGGCGTGTCTTAGATTGTCGTATCGATGAAAGTTGATTTTTTATTATTTCCTGAAGTTAAAAGCTGTTAATAATGTTGGAGAAGTTTGTAAAATGAAAGTGGATTGATTTGCCTGCAGTAGTCTGTTTCAATTATCATTAAAAGTACAAATGTCATAACCCCTCCGGATATAGTGCCCTATTTAGGTCTTCTCAGTTATTAAGCATTACTAATTCTATTCTAAGAAAAAAAACAAACCAAATCACCCTTTCTAAAAATTTTTAGTACCCTCATAAATTGAACTCCTCTGCCAACTGTTCCCCAGTGAATCTAAGAGGAAAGACCAAAGACAAATCCCATACATTTGGAATGACAACTAACAGGGCTCCACTGACTCCAGATTTAGTTGGGACTTCAAACCTTTATTAAATTTTAACAAAACAATAGCAAGCATGTAACTTAAAAGCAAGTTGACCAGAATATCATACATGTCACAACTATGCATTAAAGGCAGCACGTCTCTAACACTTTCTGGTTTCCACAAGATAAATTCCTCGTAGAGTTTTAGGAATCGACGTTTCCCCCGAGGGCCCACCATCTCCACTCGACCGGCTGCGGAATTCGGTCGTCAACTTCAAATTTCCCTGAACACCGTTTCAAGGAACATGGTTTCTTAGTGACAAAAAATGGCATTCACGAAACTGAAACTGAAAGTACCGCACCTTTCCAGTTGAAATCAAAATTTAACTTTTCAGTTTTCTAGAATCACCCGGAAGTTTGACGAAATTACACTCTGTTTCAATCACATGACTTCAGAACACACGGTGTTAAGTCGAGCATGTGCGACTATTCTAGAAAAACTATACATGAGAACTACATAATGTTGACATCTGAAACATTTATGAAATTCGTACATAGGCTAGCGTCCCGAAGTTTAGGCAACTACATGATGCATCTTCTTAATCAAAGATTTTTAGTGTCGAATAAAAGCGACGTAGGACCGTTTTATATGACTATATTAGTTTATATGAGTGGTTACACTAAGGTAATTGTTTTTTTTTTAATATTTGGTGGTTGAGTTCGTGAACATTGAATATGTTTACAGTTTGATAATTTTCCTATTGAGTTAACTTTCGACTGAGTTTGATTAAATGCGGAACCAGCTGGATTTCCTAATGACTTAATAAGATTTTTGTTCCGTTCCCTTCAAATGAAAACTCGGTTTAGTGTACTCAAAGAAATGTGTGAGATTTTCGGTAAGTTTTACTATTTATTCTAAAGATGTGTACTTCTAAACTTATTTTTTATTAGATTGTTTGGTAGCCGGAAAATGCAAAATCGAGGACAATTTCTTCACCTTTCTAAATTACTCTCTATACACTTTTAAAGTAATGTCCTGCAAACCTCAGTTTGACTACAGAGAACAACACTGCGTTGATATATGCCGGTCAATCGAAAAAAAAGTTTTTAATAAAGATCCATCTTACGAAGGCTTGATGTTCTATGGGGTGAGTCATATAATTAAAGTACAGTTGCTATGAATATTTCATGAACTATTTTAGGAGTATGACACTGAAGTGAAATACTGCACTAAATCAATGCTAAACTTGTGTTGTTTTTTATACAAGTCGAGCATCGTTTAAAGAAATGTTTTATCCTGTGTTGACACTGTACTTATTTGGATTGATCACATTAAGCCTGAGGTAAGTAATATGTATGTAAACACTAAAAAACATATGTAAACTTATGGAATTTCTTAGCTTGTACAGTACATTCATCAGCAAAGATACAAGGATTTGGATCATAAATTGAGAAAATTAGTTCAATCCTTCAAAATCTACAGGGGTGGATTGTTTAACTACATCAGTAACCAGAAGGGTAAGTTTGATGCAGGTACTTTTTAGATAATGAGGTTCAGTTTTAATTCACATTTATCTTATTCCTTAATTTAGAATTCTTGTTCTAATTTCTATAATTATTTCTCAGGCGAATTTTGGTTCCGGTTATGCAGAGTGATGAATAAATGGGCACCCAAGTTGTAAGGTAATACTTGTTCTTCATATTTAAACGTGACTTACATGTTAATAATTGTTTATTATATTCTAATATTAAACCCTCTTCAGCTTCTCTGAAGTTTTCTAGTTTTATTCCTACGCCCTTGAAAAGAAAAACATATTTTGTTGTGTCATAATTTTATTTTTAAATGGATTTTTGCGATCATAACATGATGTACAAATGCTACTAAAAAGTGTTTTTATATATATGTAGGATTAGTTAATTAGTGTTAGTGTGTTTGTGTGTGTTTTATAAAATTTCCTAACTATGACGTGGTGACGCTTATCGACCAAAGCAAACAGTTAACTATCGATAGATTCGCGACAACACTATGAATTGCTAACCGGTGCGCGGAACGTGATTGGCGAGAGTCAGTATTGGTTGAGACTGGAAAGGAGTTAAAAGACGAAAGAAAAGACGAAAGTTAAAGAAAGCAGACGGCTTTTAATTACTTTAAAATAGACGTAGTTATCAATATTGTCATCCAGTTGATAATTAATTCTTTGCTGTTAGTGTTAACGAGAAGATCCGTTCAGTGTAACCACATCCAAACCAAATGTACATATTATAAATAACCCTAGACAATAAACAACGTTAAAAGTACAAAGCCTACATTTTGGGGGCTCAACCGGGATAAGCCTGATAAGCCTGATCAGACTGATAGGATTGTGGTTTGAAGAAATAAATACTAAGACGAAGACGATTCAAGATCAAATACAAAGAGGAAGGTACGTGGTCGCCGCCATTAATTTGACGAACGGTCGGAACAACGCAACCTTGGCAATTCCAAAAATACCTCGCAGCGCGGCTAGAGGTGAGACCCTGCTACAAGGCTGGAATTGTGACGAAGGACGCTGGAAGACGGAGCGCACAACTGCTGCAGGTCTGAATTGACTGCGTTTTCAAATACGGCGATTTGGAAATGGGAATCGTATGACCGGTGCGGCGTTCTTGACGAGTAGTTAACCTGGAGGACGGCGTCAGCGCTTTGGTGACGGAACGTCGGACTGTTTTAGCCACTAGGACTGGTAGAGAAGGTCTATTCCAATTACCTGAGTTGGGTATGGTTAGGGTTCGACAAGACAAGAAATCTTGTCTTGACTGATGATTTCTTGTCTTGTCTTGAAAAACAAATTCAAGAAATTGAAAAATCTTGTCTTGACGATTTCTTGAGAACCTCTTTCTTGTCTTGATTCAAGTAATTTCAAGATCTTGAAATTTCTTAATTAAGCGGGGATTCCCCGTCGCCCATGAAGTCTGGTTCTCATAGCAACGATAGGCGAAATGTGATTCCCCGGCGTTAATTTCATTTGCTTGATGATAAGTAGAAGGGAGGAAGGCAGTGAAGTTCGTGTTCGTAGATACTAAAGTATCTTCTATTGTTATTATTTTTGTGAGATGAGTGACGCTAGCAAGTCTGAGCCTTTCGGTTCCGATTCGGGCTCCGAATACCTACCAGGCAAAGGACAGAAAAGCTATTACAATAAATGGACAGTGAAAGTGAAAATGACTCAGTGATACACATGAGAACGATGACGATCTAGTGGTACCAAAAAGAAAAAGCAGCCTCATCCTCAAATGTTAGAGAGTGGCAAAAAACAAGTTAAAGATTTTTTTCATGTGGAAGTGGGAAACAGAAGCAAAAAAAAACAATGATAAGATAGCCAAATGTATACCATTGTTTGAAAAATTTGGAAAAAGTGTTTACCTAAAAATGAAAAATGCCGGCACTTCTGGATTAAAAAGACACTTGAAAGCAAAACATAAGATGTTATTCGACAAAGAATTTTCTCAGGAAGGGTCCTCGTCCTCTACGGAAATCAGGTGCCTATCACAAAATAGCCAAGCACCCTGTACCAGTTGGAACTCAGCGAGGTCTGATGGAAGTGGAAGTGGTATTTTGGCTTGGGTAAACGAAAGTCAACGTAGACAAACTGTAAGTTGAATTGTTGATTTTTAAATATCATTAGTTTTTACTTAAACCGAAAAGATTCTCTGAAGTGTGCATAAATTTTACATAATTTTACAATCTTACGTGTCCCCGTTGAGTCAAGTTAAAAAAAATCTAGAAATTATTGACCATATCATATTTAAAAATAATTGAAATCCATAACAAAGAGAAAAGATGCAGGGTAAAGTTATGTTCCAACTCAGGTTTGAAGTGGGGAGTGGGTCGAATTTTGACATTTGAATAATAAATTATTTCCCAATCATAATATGAACCCATTCTATAAAAAAATACCACGGAATAGAAGTACTTATTCCATTGCCACCGGTATTTATTACTCGATTTTCAATTCCAGGCAAGAGCAAGAACTCAGTCTCTAAACAAGGACACTGTTGATGACCTTCTCATCGAATTTGTTACGAAGAAGTATCTGCCTTTCATTTTCTTTGAAGATGATGTGACAAAGCAGCTGTTTACATATTTAAATCCAGATGTAGTTTTACCTTGTGGTAATACTTTAAAAAGAAAAATTTAAAAAAATATGACACAATGAAGATCTCTGTTTCAAAGTTCTCAAGCATCTGAATCAAAAATTTCATTTACTATTGATGGGTGGTCGTCATTCGGTATGAAGGGATACTACGGGATTACAGCTCACTTCGTGGACAAGAAATGGAGACTTCAATCAATTGTTTTGGACTTTATACCTGCAGACGGAAAAACATACAGGTGAATCAGTTGCCAACCTTTTCTTCGAGGTTCTAAAATCGTACGAAATACTGGATTTCATTCAAGGTGTGACAACTGACAATACGGCTTCTAACTTCACCATGATGCGCTACTTGGAGAACTTGATACCAGGTCTTGATCACAAAAACAAACACTTTGTATGTTTTGCGCATATTCTCAACTTAGCGGTACAGGATTTTATGAAAATTATTGAACCAAATAAAAGAAGATTCGAAAAAGAACCTGCAGAAAGTGATTTGGAATCTGAGTCTGACTCAGAGACAAGCCAAAGTAGTGTAGATCTTACTTCGCCTGTAAGTAAAATCAGAAGTCTTGTGAAGAAAATCAAATTTTCTGAACAAACTCAGCTTAAACTTAAAAGTTTTTGTGAAGCTTAATTAATATGGAGAACGAATTACTGTCAACTGACTAAGGCTGGCACAATTTTCCTATAATAATTCAATAAATCTAAGAGCACCATTAAATAAAATTCAGAAGATGTGTTAAATATTTTGTGCATATCCACTATCTGTCCACGATATTTTTTTGTGTAGAAACGCCAACAACAAAAAAAAAATCATCCAGAAATCACATTTCAATAACACAATTTAACAAGGAGAATTCTCCTTTAACTTTAAATAAAACTTTATACCTCAGGATCTGCTCCCCAATTCAGTACTCATAAATTCCAATCTCTTTTGGTTGCATAATTCGAAGGGTACTCCAATCTTGGCACTTTGCTCATTTTATTAAAATAGACTCAAGAGTCCAGTTTACCTTATAGAATATTTATGTAGGTACACTAAAATATGTATAAAGGGAATATATCGATAGTCAACACCTACTTTGAAAGTGTCATATACGCTAGCCGTGTAATACCCGGAACGAGGGTCAATTAATACTATTCACTATATTTGCCGCATTCGTTTTCAACCTCCATAGAGCTTTGACGTCACAATGACGTAATTTGACAGTTGGTCAACTAATGGTTTTCCCAAATTAAGTCATTGTGACGTCAAAAAGCTCTGCTCCCTCCATAGAGCTTGAAACGAATGCGGCGATTGATGAGAGTTTTGAGAGGTGCTTTTTAAGCATAGAGAGAGGATAACTTTGTTTCGGTTTTCTATTCTTCCATAATGCATTATATCTTCCAATTGCATTCCATATTGCATAGATTGTACTAATCCGAACAGTTCAGAATGGCATGTCAACAAAAACTTGTCACATTGTAATTAAGTGATGTTAAACTTTTGTACCAAGTAAAAAACATATACAATCTATTACTGTTCTTCATACTGTTCCTATTCAGTCAAGTGTAACTGAACTGTGCTTAGAAGGATTGTAACAGTTGAAGCACAACATGCACTGTTTCCAAAAATTGACAAATCAAAAATATCTCTCAAGACGTACGTTAGCTTAAGACGTAACGCGACCTTAGCGTCGAATTAATAACGACAAAGGAAGGCTGTATTAGCTATTAGAAGACACCTTAAAGGCTTATGAGGTCCCGCGGTCAACGGAGTTAGTTGATTATTTTGCGTCATCAGTTTCTGACGCCCTTCACGAATCTGTCAATAATATAGTTTTTGTTAAAATTAAATGAGACGGCAAGTCCAGGTATTATTATGCATAAACTGGTCTGATATATGATATGTTTGATTTCCTTACCTTAAGTTGCAAAGTGCTTCTAGTAGGAAATATATCAGAGTGCTCAGCTTGAAACATAGACGTAACCGAAGTTGACGGATAAAAAGTAGAAAACTCATGAAAAAGTTGCATCACAAGTCGCCTACGTTGATCCAAAGTCTTCCTGTGTCCTTTATCCGGATATTTAGCTCCAGGTGTACGTGGCGCCTTGGTGACGGCGAAGCACCCTCATCAGCTTCTTGCAACTACCTCACGCTCTCCAAAGAGAAGTCCGGCCCAAAGAATCGAGTACCGGCTAAAGGACAAGCTGAAGGCATAGACAATGGTGCATCGTTTCCGGCGTTCCATCGTTGTTACCTTGTGATGATGATTGATTTACAGCTTGACGTCGTTGCAATGGGGCCCGTCCCAATTGCGCAAGCGTCGTAGCTAATTTAAACTCACAGCACAGTCGAAATTAGCGGATATTTTATGTAGATTTCATTGTTTTAAGATGTTTTGACTTGTGATATTAAAAAGATGTTTTTGCAAGTTAGAGTAAACCCAGATCTCCATCATCATGTTATTATTTGTTGTAATTCCAAATTTTTCAAAGTTAAACCGAGGTTTTTGCTTTAGCTTTAAATGTCGGAGAACAACCAAACAAATTCGGCCGACAATGCGAACAAATTGGGACACAAAGATGACGAACACAAAACGGGGTGACAAGAAATCCGTTTTTAAATCTTCTGTGAGACATGAGGAAAAACATTTAAGGTAGGTCGTGTAAGCAGCTCTCGTCAAAAGCAGCAAAAATTTGGCGCAACATATCGAAAATAAACAAGGAACCGTATCGGCAAATGGCTCAAAGAGTCGCGTCAATCGTATGCCGACGAAAAAGATCGAAATTGCGACGTCGCCGCATATCGAGTAACTAAAACTCACGAAAAAGTCGCACTCGATTGTTGTCTTCCAAATCCAAATATTTTTCATTTCTGTTTTTGAAACCCGTATAAAAAGGTCAAAGAGAAAACAGAAGATCGAAATCCGGACGTCGCACACTGGTAGGTTTCTTAAAATCAGTGGCATAAAAGAAATACTTGGAGTTTTATATATTGTCACGTTTAGGGGTGCGTAGTGAGGGATGGTAGAGAAACAACCTAGGTCACAGGCAAGCCTCGTTTATTATAAAAATAGTTTAAACCAAACAATTATGAGGGGTTATTCTTGCCCCCAGAATAAAAGGGCCAACACGGCCGTAATCGTCGTTGAGCGCATGAGAGTTCGGGGAGGGTGAGTTTGGTTTTAGCCCTTCAGCTACACCGTAAAGGGGCACGCAAAGGTGTTCTTGTACGATGTGACCAAAAGACCAAGTGAACAACTGACAGGGTTAAGGGTTCTAAAGGTCACTTCAAGTTGCGAGAGAACCCTTCTCTTTTCAGCCTGGGATCCTGAGAGGGTAGCGAGCCGACCCACCACTTCAAGTTAGGGAATGTTGCTCGCCGACCAACCCGGAGACCAGTGATTTTAGATGGCCAGCCTTGCTGAATAAATACTCGTCGATTGAATCAGATTCCTACCAGACTTGCTGACATAAACGATTATTCAGTATATTGTACGATAGGTATGGTGAATGTAAATGTTGGAATCTGCGACAATATTTGGCTAAATATCATTCAAATGTCAAACAATGTTTTCAAAGAACAAGTTGGGTATGATAGAATGTCACATTCTTTTATTATTGTTTGACAGTGATCCGTCAAACTCAAATACATTATTTTTTTCCAGTAAGGTTGGATACCTTACGAAGGTTTTGTTGTTATAATTGTAAAATGCAGTTCCAAATTAACAGTTACATTCAGTTATTATTGGTACAAGTAAGAGGAACAATATTATTAATTTGGCGGTCCATAAATTATTTTTCTAGTTTAGTTAGCTCTGATGTTTCGTAAATGAACTGTAATTTTAAAAGACGACAAAAACGAAGCGATGACGTTCTTACATTTTGTCAAATTATTTGATTATTTTTATTGGTTTCTGTACGACATACCAGGTGTCCAAGAGCACCATGGACATAGGAGATTAACCCTCCGTTAGTCTGTTGCCATTTTTTTTCGAGTTTGGTCTGGTGGGGTCTAATGAACCCCACAAAATAAAATTGGATCAACAATATTTTAACGCATAATTTTTGTCTAACTTTGAAAAATACATTTTAAAAACAAGTTTTTATTGCAAACTGCATTTATTTACAAAGTAAACAAGTTGAGTAGAGACATTGAATGAGGTTATAAACACAACTTACCAGATTTTTGGGTTGTGGCTACTGATAAAGTATTTTTATCACGATTTATTTTTATTTTCTTTGCATTATGTGGGTAGTAATTCAAAATTATTACTAAATAAACTTGTTTTGAATATTTTGATTAGAGAATGACGGACGACGATTTGTTATGATTTTGAAAGGTTGGTAGCACGGCCGGATATAAACTTTCCTTAACGACCGCTTGGCGCCAGATTTAAAATTTCCGAATTTTAGATCCGTTTTTCGTCTTAATGGTCAAATCTACGGTATTGAAAAAATTACGAGTTGATAGCCGAAAATGTTACTACAACTTTTACCTAAAGCGTTTTTTCCATTAAATTAACTGTACAGGCGCAAAAAAATTAAAACCATTTTCCCATGTTAATCTCCTATATCCAGGGTGCTCTTGGACACCTGGTATAAGACGCACACTTAAATTTGTGACGTAATTTTAATTATAAATTATTGATTAAGAGTTTACCTTCTAAGGCCTGATAAATCTCAGGCGGCAGCCGCGGAGAAAAGCAAATTGAATACATTCAGACGTTTACTCCCAAAGTTGTGTTTTCTGGAATCTACTTTATTAGAGGCGTGTCTTAGATTGTCGTATCGATGAAAGTTGATTTTTATTATTTCCTGAAGTTAAAAGCTGTTAATAATGTTGGAGAAGTTTGTAAAATAAAAGTGGATTGATTTGCCTGCAGTAGTCTGTTTCAATTATCATTAAAAGTACAAATGTCATAACCCCTCCGGATATAGTGCCCTATTTAGGTCTTCTCAGTTATTAAGCATTACTAATTCTATTCTAAGAAAAAAAACAAACCAAATCACCTTTCTAAAAATTTTTAGTACCTCATAAATTGAACTCCTCTGCAACTGTTCCCCAGTGAATCTAAGAGGAAAGACCAAAGACAAATCCCCATAACATTTGGAATGACAACTAACAGGGCTCCACTGACTCCAGATTTAGTTGGGACTTCAACCTTTATTAAATTTTAACAAAACAATAGCAAGCATGTAACTTAAAAGCAAGTTGACCAGAATAATCATACATGTCACAACTATGCATTAAAGGCAGCACGTCTCTAACACTTTCTGGTTTCCACAAGATAATTCCTCGTAGAGTTTTAGGAATCGACGTTTCCCCCCGAGGGCCCACCATCTCCACTCGACCGGCTGCGGAATTCGGTCGTCAACTTCAAATTTCCCTGAACACCGTTTCAAGGAACATGGTTTCTTAGTGACAAAAAATGGCATTCACGAAACTGAAACTGAAAGTACCGCACCTTTCCCAGTTGAAATCAAAATTTAACTTTTCAGTTTTCTAGAATCACCCGGAAGTTTGACGAAATTACACTCTGTTTCAATCACATGACTTCAGAACACACGGTGTTAAGTCGAGCATGTGCGACTATTCTAGAAAAACTTATACATGAGAACTACATAATGTTGACATCTGAAACATTTATGAAATTCGTACATAGGCTAGCGTCCCGAAGTTTAGGCAACTACATGATGCATCTTCTTAATCAAAGATTTTTAGTGTCGAATAAAAGCGACGTAGGACCGTTTTATATGACTATATTAGTTTATATGAGTGGTTACACTAAGGTAATTGTTTTTTTTTTTAATATTTGTGGTTGAGTTCGTGAACATTGAATATGTTTACAGTTTGATAATTTTCCTATTGAGTTTAACTTTCGACTGAGTTTGATTAAAATGCGGAACCAGCTGGATTTTCCTAATGACTTAATAAGATTTTTGTTCCGTTCCCTTCAAATGAAAACTCGGTTTAGTGTACTCAAAGAAATGTGTGAGATTTTCGGTAAGTTTTACTATTTTATTCTAAAGATGTGTACTTCTAAACTTATTTTTTATTAGATTGTTTGGTAGCCGGAAAATGCAAAATCGAGGACAATTTCTTCACCTTTCTAAATTACTCTCTATACACTTTTAAAGTAATGTCCTGCAAACCTCAGTTTGACTACAGAGAACAACACTGCGTTGATATATGCCGGTCAATCGAAAAAAAAGTTTTTAATAAAGATCCATCTTACGAAGGCTTGATGTTCTATGGGGTGAGTCATATAATTAAAGTACAGTTGCTATGAATATTTCATGACTATTTTAGGAGTATGACACTGAAGTGAAATACTGCACTAAATCAATGCTAAACTTGTGTTGTTTTTTATACAAGTCGAGCATCGTTTAAAGAAATGTTTTTATCCTGTGTTTGACACTGTACTTATTTGGATTGATCACATTAAGCCTGAGGTAAGTAATATGTATGTAAACACTAAAAAAATATGTAAACTTATGGAATTTCTTAGCTTGTACAGTACATTCATCAGCAAAGATACAAGGATTTGGATCATAAATTGAGAAAATTAGTTCAATCCTTCAAAATCTACAGGGGTGGATTGTTTAACTACATCAGTAACCAAGAAGGGTAAGTTTGATGCAGGTACTTTTTAGATAATGAGGTTCAGTTTTAATTCACATTTATCTTATTCCTTAATTTAGAATCTTGTTCTAATTTCTATAATTATTTCTCAGGCGAATTTTGGTTCCGGTTATGCAGAGTGATGAATAAATGGGCACCCAAGTTGTAAGGTAATACTTGTTCTTCATATTTAAACGTGACTTACATGTTAATAATTGTTTATTATATTCTAATATTAAACCCTCTTCAGCTTCTCTGAAGTTTTCTAGTTTTATTCCTACGCCCTTGAAAAGAAAAACATATTTTGTTGTGTCATAATTTTATTTTTAAATGGATTTTTGCGATCATAACATGATGTACAAATGCTACTAAAAAGTGTTTTTATATATATGTAGGATTAGTTAATTAGTGTTAGTGTGTTTGTGTTGTTTTATAAAATTTCCTAACTATGACGTGGTGACGCTTATCGACCAAAGCAAACATTTAACTATCGATAGATTCGCGACAACACTATGAATTGCTAACCGGTGCGCGGAACGTGATTGGCGAGAGTCAGTATTGGTTGAGACTGGAAAGGAGTTAAAAGACGAAAGAAAAGACGAAAGTTAAAGAAAGCAGACGGCTTTTAATTACTTTAAAATAGACGTAGTTATCAATATTGTCATCCAGTTGATAATTAATTCTTTGCTGTTAGTGTTAACGAGAAGATCCGTTCAGTGTAACCACATCCAAACCAAATGTACATATTATAAATAACCCTAGACAATAAACAACGTTAAAAGTACAAAGCCTACATTTTGGGGGCTCAACCGGGATAAGCCTGATAAGCCTGATCAGACTGATAGGATTGTGGTTTGAAGAAATAAATACTAAGACGAAGACGATTCAAGATCAAATACAAAGAGGAAGGTACGTGGTCGCCGCCATTAATTTGACGAACGGTCGGAACAACGCAACCTTGGCAATTCCAAAAATACCTCGCAGCGCGGCTAGAGGTGAGACCCTGCTACAAGGCTGGAATTGTGACGAAGGACGCTGGAAGACGGAGCGCACAACTGCTGCAGGTCTGAATTGACTGCGTTTTCAAATACGGCGATTTGGAAATGGGAATCGTATGACCGGTGCGGCGTTCTCGACGAGTAGTTAACCTGGAGGACGGCGTCAGCGCTTTGGTGACGGAACGTCGGACTGTTTTAGCCACTAGGACTGGTAGAGAAGGTCTATTCCAATTACCTGAGTTGGGTATGGTTAGGGTTCGACAAGACAAGAAATCTTGTCTTGACTGATGATTTCTTGTCTTGTCTTGAAAAACAAATTCAAGAAATTGAAAAATCTTGTCTTGACGATTTCTTGAGAACCTCTTTCTTGTCTTGATTCAAGTAATTTCAAGATCTTGAAATGTCTTAATTAAGCGGGGATTCCCCGTCGCCCATGAAGTCTGGTTCTCATATCAACGATAGGCGAAATGTGATTCCCCGGCGTTAATTTCATTTGCTTGATGATAAGTAGAAGGGAGGAAGGCAGTGAAGTTCGTGTTCGTAGATACTAAAGTATCTTCTATTGTTATTATTTTTGTGAGATGAGTGACGCTAGCAAGTCTGAGCCTTTCGGTTCCGATTCGGGCTCCGAATACCTACCAGGCAAAGGACAGAAAAGCTATTACAATAAAATGGACAGTGAAAGTGAAAATGACTCAAGTGATACACATGAGAACGATGACGGATCTAGTGGTATCAAAAAGAAAAAGCAGCCTCATCCTCAAATGTTAGAGAGTGGCAAAAAACAAGTTAAAGATTTTTTTCATGTGGAAGTGGGAAACAGAAGCAAAAAAAAACAATGATAAGATAGCCAAATGTATACCATGTTTTGAAAAATTTGGAAAAAGTGTTTACCTAAAAATGAAAAATGCCGGCACTTCTGGATTAAAAAGACACTTGAAAGCAAAACATAAAATGTTATTCGACAAAGAATTTTCTCAGGAAGGGTCCTCGTCCTCTACGGAAATCAGGTGCCTATCACAAAATAGCCAAGCACCCTGTACCAGTTGGAACTCAGCGAGGTCTGATGGAAGTGGAAGTGGTATTTTGGCTTGGGTAAACGAAAGTCAACGTAGACAAACTGTAAGTTGAATTGTTGATTTTTAAATATCATTAGTTTTTACTTAAACCGAAAAGATTCTCTGAAGTGTGCTTAAATTTTACATAATTTTACAATCTTACGTGTCCCCGTTGAGTCAAGTTAAAAAAAAATCTAGAAATTATTGACCAATATCATATTTAAAAATAATTTAAATCCATAAACAAAGAGAAAAGATGCAGGGTAAAGTTATGTTCCAACTCAGGTTTGAAGTGGGGAGTGGGTCGAATTTTGACATTTGAATAATAAATTATTTCCCAATCATAATATGAACCCATTCTATAAAAAAATACCACGGAATAGAAGTACTTATTCCATTGCCACCGGTATTTATTACTCGATTTTCAATTCCAGGCAAGAGCAAGAACTCAGTCTCTAAACAAGGACACTGTTGATGACCTTCTCATCGAATTTGTTACGAAGAAGTATCTGCCTTTCATTTTCTTTGAAGATGATGTGACAAAGCAGCTGTTTACATATTTAAATCCAGATGTAGTTTTACCTTGTGGTAATACTTTAAAAAGAAAAATTTTGCAAAAATATGACACAATGAAGATCTCTGTTTCAAAGTTTCTCAAAGCATCTGAATCAAAAATTTCATTTACTATTGATGGGTGGTCGTCATTCGGTATGAAGGGATACTACGGGATTACAGCTCACTTCGTGGACAAGAAATGGAGACTTCAATCAATTGTTTTGGACTTTATACCTGCAGACGGAAAACATACAGGTGAATCAGTTGCCAACCTTTTCTTCGAGGTTCTAAAATCGTACGAAATACTGGATTTCATTCAAGGTGTGACAACTGACAATACGGCTTCTAACTTCACCATGATGCGCTACTTGGAGAACTTGATACCAGGTCTTGATCACAAAAACAAACACTTTGTATGTTTTGCGCATATTCTCAACTTAACGGTACAGGATTTTATGAAAATTATTGAACCAAATAAAAGAAGATTCGAAAAAGAACCTGCAGAAAGTGATTTGGAATCTGAGTCTGACTCAGAGACAAGCCAAAGTAGTGTAGATCTTACTTCGCCTGTAAGTAAAATCAGAAGTCTTGTGAAGAAAATCAAATTTTCTGAACAAACTCAGCTTAAACTTAAAAGTTTTTGTGAAGCGGTAAACTGTAAGATGACTAAGCCAAAATTGGATATGCCCACAAGATGGAATTCAACTTTTGAAATGCTGGTATGGAGTTTGAGTGTGAAAGAAGCATTAAATATACTTTGCGATAATATCAGCAACTTGAAGGATTTAAAGATAACAGAGAAAGAATGGATTCTAATAAGCAATATTTGTCAGTATTTGAGAAGTTTTAAAACGCTTTCTTCCGTCTTTGAAGGAGAAAAATACTGCACACTTCCCATGGTTGTAATTGGAGCCAACATGCTTTTGGACAAACTGGAACTATGGGCGCACGAATTGGACCATAAAATTGAAAGGACTACTACCGACGAGCAGATGCTATACTGTATACAGGCTGCGAGAGATAAAATTGTGAAGCACTACAACAAAACAAACTGGATTTACTGTGTAGTCCTCATTCTAGATCCCCGACTTAAAGTTGACACATTTTCCTCCACTTCATGGGGAAAACTTCTGCAATCACAGGCTGTTCACAGCATTTCAAGAAGTTTTTAAAAAAAACTATTTTAATAAATGTGACCTCTCATATAAACCTATGGAAGATTCCAAAAATGATGAGGTAGATGACAGTGTTGACATGGAATTTGACTTGGACATTACTTGCCTATTCAAGAAAGAAGAAAACATTGTTCACTCAGAATTTTGGAGAAATGAAATTCAGAGGTATCTTAGTGAACCGAGAGCAAATAACTCCGAAGACATACTAGATTGGTGGAGAAGAAACGAAAATATTTACCGCACATTGTCATAAATGGCCAAAGACTTTCTCGCAACTCCAGCAACATCGGTACCTGCTGAAAGGTTATTTTCAAGAGCAGCTTTAACTGTGACCAAATCAAGAAATCGGCTAGCCCTGGATTCCGTAAGAAGTCTTATGTGCCTTAATTCCTGGCTTCTGAATTCGGATATAAAGAGCTCCACCAATACTTGTTAAGTGTTAAAATATTATTTAAAACATACTTGATATTTTTTGTTACCAGATAATACTTGAATTTTCAGATGTATGATCTTTATTTGTGTTTAATCTGTTAAGTTTTTATAATGAAACTTCAGTATTTATAATAATATAAGTGAAGTATATAATAATGAAGAATACTGCCTTTCTGGCAGTACTTTTCACTTTTTTTAAAGACACACTTATTTACTTACATAAAGATCTTCTGCATTTTTTTTTCAAGATTTCTTGATGTCTTGTCAAAAAATCTTGATATTGACATAACATTTCTTGTCTTGTCTTGAATATACAAATCCATTTCCATTTTCCATTTTTCTTGAAATCAAGACAATATCTTGACATAATCAAGAAATTGGCGAACCCTACTAATAATGTTATGTTATAATGTTGGTAGTTGAAAACATTGCACCATGTTTCACTCTTCACTTTAAATGTTATTACTCTGTAGAAAAATTCCTAATTGTTGTGTACATTGGCAACATTGTCCGCTAGATTGGTATTTCTGGTTTTTCGATGGTTTGTATGGCACATGGCGCGAAGACGTCATTCTGCGAGCAACTTTTGTACAACTAACATGAGAATGTGAGTATAATAGTGAAGTCATTCGAATAAACCATGTCTGATCTCTTATTAGTGTCAATCAATACTTTCACCGGTCTATCTAGTGATGTAACCATAGACTATAAAACTAAGGCCGGTTTCTGACTTGTCGGTACGGTAGCGGTGCGGAATCGGGGTGGTCGGTATGCGCAGTACCGAAAGCTTACTGCGTGCTTGTATTTCAATACGCGCTTCCTGACTTGCGCAGTAGGATCGTGTGGGGAGTGATATACGGCGCAGTATACTGCGTCTCGGGTCTCGGTAGAAACATTCAGTAATCTTTCGGAAATTCTGCTAAATACCGCGCGTTTTTTCCGCTAACGGTGTTATTAAATGGTTTGTCAAATATTTTCGTACTGTTGATCCGGATGATGTAGGGTTGACATGAATTAAATTTTGTTCGAAGTTAAACACACGGCTAGTTTTACGTCAACGTTGAAAAAACGTTGATATTACATATTTAAATAACCCAGTAATGTTGATTTTAAGTCGACTTTTACTCTACTTTCTATACCCTAAAATCAACGTTGAAAAATACTTATTTTTATTCATAATGGTTACGTCGAAAAAACGTATAAAGCCAATCAATGTTTCACGTTGAGAAAGGGTCACTTTATGGTTGAAATAGTTATTTACGCAACTAGGGAGGAAAGTGCAAATTTTGATCCCGCGAACCATTTGAAGCCCGACGCGAGGTTTCCAAGTTCGAAGGTGCAAAAAGCAGCTTACTCCAAAGTTGCGCATCTAATTTTTTCTACGACCCAATGTTATGTTTTATATAAAAATTAGCAGTTCAATACTATAATAATAATGTAGGATACCTGGGTCAAAAAAAGTTGTTGTTACCAAAGATATGTTGGTCATATGGAAAGTGTCAGAGACACCGTATTGATTTCACTTGTACTGGTAGCTCTTTTACTCCCTAGGGACTGTGGGGAAGTGGCGAAGACGATGGGTATTCAGTATTAATAATTCGATAAAATACAAATACTGGTGAACTTATAGTAACTCGATATGATTTGCTCTTGGGACACTTTATATTACCCGGTCCTTAGTAAATTATTTTCAAACCGGGCGCCAATTCTACACAAGAATACTAGTTTACTTTCTGTTGGTCCAGTTTTGCAACGTTGTCGAGTGTGAATTTTTTTTAACTAAGATGATTTGATCAATTAAGGTCTACTTTATATCTAAAAATACGCTTTTGATTCTAATGAAATTAGGTACTTATGTAAATCAATAACATTAAAATTACATTACTTACAGAATTACCCATAATCTAAAGAAGTGAAATATTTTAAACACGACCAAAGCGCACCGTGGCAACGCGGTTGTAATGGCCGTAGCGTGATTCGTCAATCCGCGACCCCGTGACTTCTCCGCCATCAGCTTAACCATCGCCTACTATACTAGAAAGCCTAGAAGGTGCTTGTCAAAAATTCTAATATGGCGGGAATAGTGGTAACAGTTTGTATTGTAAAAATTGAGTTTTTTGAGGATTAGATGAATTTTTACGGTTTAAAATCAAGACTTGAGGTTATTTGCGTAAGTTATTTTTGTTTACTGCCGTTCATAAGTTGTTCAAGCCACATTGTAACAGCCCAACCATGTCAGTTTTTTACTTTACAAAAAACCGGATCTAACTCAACAGTGGTTGAACACTTTGAAGTGGGATGATTTTACTCCAACACTATTCTCAATGGTAGGTACAAGTGCTTTCTAGTAGGTACTTGTTACATGCGCAAGTATGTGAGTTTTATTTTAAAGCATCATTCATTGTGAGAGCAACAAACATAATTTTGAATGAATGTTCTTGGTAATGACATAAAAACCATTTACCAGTTTTGCTTACCTAGTTTCAAGGATTTACAGATTTTCTTGTAAACTAGTTTGCTGTGTGTTGTACTTTCCAGGACAAATGTTTTAACCAAATTGTTTAGGCTGGACTTGATTGTGTATAAAAAGCTCTATCTAATACATATCTGGATCAGGAATGAACCTCTTTTTTTAATTTTCAGTCACAACTTGCAATCAACTACACGAAATAATAAAAAAAAACATATTTCTTACTGCTAAAAGTGACATTTTAGGCTTTGTAGTATAGAGGGCGGTGGCTTAACGCATGACCCGCGTGGATCGGCGGACTCGACAAACGACAAAACAGAAGCCGAACGCCAAAGACCAACTATTTTGAATTCCTAATTTCTGTATAGTTTCAGATTTGGGGATTTATTAGAACAAAAACATCTATCAACTCATCAGAAAATATACAGGGTGTTCCATTAAAGATTCCTCAAGTTCGTATTTTTTTAACTTTTGTCATGGTCTCTTATTCTATTCAAAAATAAAGTCGCTTCAAGCTGTTTAAATATACGGACCAACCCTGTACCTATTTGTTGATCTTCATAAACAAAATTTAGAATTACCTTTAGTTTTAAGCGGTTTTTAGGTACAAATGTTACAACAAATTAAACCCTTTTTATAAGCCCGGCTTAATTGGCGGCCATTTGAGCCTACCGTTCCGTAAAAGGAACAGTTTAATTTACAGTTTTCTATAAAATACCTACATAATTTTCGAATAGATGGCGCATCTTATACGCGATGAGAAGCATAATTGACGGTGGATTTATACTGTTTAGATCCACGTGAGCAATTTTAGAATTATTCACACCGGTTCTATTTCTGTGCATTTGTTTCTGTTAGTGAATCATGGATCCTTGCTCGTAAGTATTAAGTTTTATTCGTGATATTTTCAATTAACTTCTTTTTCTGTTTTTAATAACGTTAACCTTGACCTTATAAAACATAATCCTAAGCTAATTTGTTATTTCACCATGTCTACACACGTGCTAAATATGATGTTCCGTTAAAAGAACAGTAGGACAATATACTCTGTTTCGGCAACTAGTGTTGTGTACATTTTTTTTTGTTTCAGATCTAAATATAATTTACACAGACCTCTAAAACTGCACGAATTGCTTGAGGAATTAGAAAACTTTGATCTCGACTCCCCTGCACCAGACAGTATTACAATCTTGCCGCCGGAAAATGCCAATGAAGAGCTCACAGACGAGGACTCTGGCGATGAAAATTTTGTCCCCAATAACCTTCCAGGAAGCCAATTACGTGCAGAGGCAAATTTGTCATATGACGGTGAAAGTCAACAAGATGAAGAACAGTGGGATTCTGATGACGAGATACCGCTAAGTTCCTTTGCAACCAAGAAGAAAAAACTGTCAATCAAAAGTAAGTCCAGAAAAAAGCCAACTGTCAAATGGTCCGATGTGGAATTGACCAACACCTTTCCTAATTGGTTGGACGTATGTGGCCCAAAAGTCGAAAAATCTCCTTTAGAACTCTTCATGTATTTTTTTGATAAGGATATAGTTCAAATGCTGATAAATTATACAAATATATACGCAGCCCAAAAAAATCAGACCTCTACTGTCGCTGAAGAAGAATTTTACTGCTTTCTTGGGGTTCTCATTCTGAGCGGATACGCCGTTGTAAACCGTCGCAAAATGTACTGGCAAAATCGCCCAGATGCAAATAATCCCTTGGTTTGTGAATCTATTTCTCGGGATCGGTTTCAATACATAATGTCTAATCTTCACTGCAACGACAATACGCAGCTTTCAAAGGATGAAAAGTTCTCGAAGATGAGGCCATTGTTTGATGGGTTGAATCAGCGTTTTAGATTGTTTGCACCCGAAGAAGAAAATCATAGTGTCGATGAAGCCATGGTGCCATATTATGGTCGCCATGGCTGCAAACAATTTATACGCGGCAAACCGATACGTTGGGGCTATAAGTTTTGGGCTGGCACAACTAGGCTGGGATATATTGTATGGTTTGATCCGTATCAAGGTTCCACAGCTCCACTTCACGAAAAATATAAGGATCAGGGATTAGGAGCCAGTGTTATTCTACAATATGTTGATGTACTAACCTCTGAAACCTATCGTCCCTATCATATATTTTGCGACAACTTTTTTACATCGTATTCGTTACTTGAAGTACTAAAAGATAAAGGGATCAAATGTACGGGAACTATAAGGGAAAATAGGATTCCCTCTGACCCCCTGGAGAGTTCAGAACATTTTGCCACAAATTAGGGAATGAAACCATACTATTATGTAAATGGAATGATAATAATGTCGCAAACATCGCAACGAATTTTCTTTCGGTTTCCCCAGTAAATAAAGTAAAGAGATATTCAAGAGCCGAGAAGAAACATGTAAATGTTGATCAACCTTATCTTATTCAAATGTACAACCAAAATATGGGGGGAGTTGACAGATCAGACCAAAATATCAGCCTGAACAGAATCTCCATTAGGGAAAAAAAAAGGTATTTTCCCCTATTTTGCCATTGCATTGATATGGCTATACAGAATGCATGGCAACTTCACCGTATAAATCTAGGAAAGTTGGACCAATTGGCATTTAGAAGAAGCATAGCGACGAACCTACTAGAAACTTATAAGAAGAGTTCTAGAAGGGGCCCGTCAAGACCATCACAAAGTGAACATGAATTTTCCAGATTCGATAGACTAGACCATCTGGTGGAATATCAAAATAAGCGACCCATGTCGTATTTGTCACAAGAATTCATTTTTTAGATGTAAAAAATGTTCCGTTGGACTACATCCTAAGGATTGTTTCATTTTGTACCATACTTTATAATTTTATGTAATATATGATAAGTAATCCGATAACAGCGTATTGTCCTACTGTTCCTTTAAAAAAACGTCAGTTTTAGAAAAAACTTGACAACCAAAAAAAAATCTGATGTTTTTTAGAGGTTTAGAGTGTTAAAATAGCCCTATTTAATAAATAAAACCCTTGGTTTCCCAAAAAAAAATAGTTTTAGGTTTATCTGGGTTAATCAGTTGGAAAATAAATTGTACGTTTGATAGATATTAATGACTGATTGCTGGTCTGGTTCAATTCCAATGTCAACTTCTGCACAGTTACTCAGTTCGCCATGCGTAGATTGACATTTAAAGGAATTACAATTCTTTTAATACATCCCCATTTAGTCGAACATTAAATAAAAATTATGCTGCCAAATATTGTGGATAGGAAAATGCTGCATATCGCATAACAGCAAATCGAAATAGCAGATAAAACTACACACAACCCGCGCCCCAATTTTTAGTTTATTAGTAAAATAAATAAGAATTCCAGAATTTCCCTGTACGACTTTTTATGCATCTCGCTTCACCGGGAGAATATCTGAAACAAAGAAAATAATATTACGACAAGAACATAAAAAAACGTCAACGTGTTTTAACCGATTTCAGCTAAATGCCTAACAAAAAATTCAAAAACTATTTATTACATCCGGAGATTTCCGACAAAAACCGAAAAAGTCAAATTTCTATTTGTTTTTTACCACTTTATTAATGATTATTTTGGAATTTACTCCAGATGTAATAAAAAATTTAGAATTTTTTTTTACCAAATTATTTAGCAATAAAATGCGCAACGTTGTCTCCATTTAACTAAAGCTCTATCAACAATAGTTTCTGAAATAGCAATGCTAATGCATCGAATTTGTAACACCCTTTATACTGGGTGTCCCATAACTATATGACAATCTCTCGGGAGCATACAGAGGAGGTCAAAATAATACGATTTGTTCATATAAACATTTTTCCTAAAGTCACTCCTAAGGGAGATATCGAGCCCCAAAGAACTGCCTTCCAATTAACTTTTTTGGCCGTAACTTTTAAACCACTTTGTATATTGTAATGATTTTTGATTTATCTTGAAAACCGTTCATTTTATCGAAATAAAAGAAGAGTACGACTTTTCGATAAAAATGTCAAGAGTATCTATTAATGGTGTTTGCAGCTGAAAATAATGACAGCTGTCAAAGTTTAAGCAAATTGTTTCTTGAGTACCTAGTTCCTGTCTTTCTGCTAAGACGAGATACCTGGTTTTGTCAAATAGAAGGTCTCTTTCGATAAAACATTAAACCCAAAAATCATTACAATATACAAAGTGGTTCAGAAGTTACGGCCAAAAACGTTAATTGGAAGGCAGTTCTTTGGGGCTCGATATCTCCCTTAAGAGTGACTTTAGGAATTTTTTTTATATGAATAAATGGTATTATTTTGACCTCCCCTGTATGCTCCGGAGAGATTGTCATATAGTTATGGGACACCCTGTATAGTGTAAATGTTTAAGAATTAAGTGTAGAATTTAAAATGTATTAAAAAATGTGGTTCTATTTAAGAATTTAAAAATACCCATATTTTATCTGCCACAAATTTATGCTCCACCCTGCATAGTCAAAACAAAAAAAAAAAAACATTTCAAATTTTTGTTTTTAAAAAAATTGCCCAGCTTAAATTAAAACTGATATTATCACATAGCTTATAAAAAACAAAGATTACAAAACGGTGCACGCTAGATGTAAAAAGTCTTCCTGATCAATCAATCAATGAGTAAATTCAAAAATTCAATAATATACAGGGCGTTACATTATAAAACAAAGAAAATTTGGACTGTCACAGTTTTACAAGATACTTTTTGTAGCTACCCAAATAGTTCACTCTGATTAAAATAATCCAATCAACCTTAATGTTAATTCCAGTCTATCTGAGATATTATTTATAGAAAGGGAATAGCTTGAATAATCAAATTATTTAAAAATTCATAAGAATTTACTTGGTTTTAAAAACACTGCAACTACACAAAGGTGTTTGCTTTATAATCATAGTACTCATAATGTAGAAGAGAGACAAGCGGTGTCTTGAGTTCATCATTTGTACTCACTGCAAACTACCTCATTATTACTATTACTTTAAACATGCTTTTAGATGACACTAAATATAATACATATTGATTTGACGTTCAATAATGCAATTTACCAAAGTAAATAATGATGATTATCTTTGAGATTATTGTGTTAACGTAAAACAATAATAAAAACTGCAATGCTTTTCATTTTAATGTAAATTTCAGTAAAAATAGTTAACTAACATTAAAACTTGCTATTTTATGCACTGTTCTAATGTAGTACTTCTTGGTGGGTAATTTGAGCCTTGTTTAAGTTGTCAATTTCTCCATAAAAGTTATGCTTTCGGACCCACATGAAAAAGTAGTGAAGTATTTAGCATATACCAGATACAGATCTGTAGGATAGGCCTAATTTGCTACTTGAACTGTACTTAGAAAATGCCAGACGAGAAAAATGTGTAGTAATGATGCATCAGCAGGGTTCAATACATAGGATAGGTATGAAATTTGCATTGTAATCTTACTTGGATCAGCAGGCTCTATGTCCTTCAAAAAATATACATTTACTTGATTTTAGTGTATAATTTTCAACTCTTCTCGAAATATTGTATTAAAAGTATGCAACACGTATATATGTAAAAACATTAATTTCAATCAAATTGTAATGTCAAATTTAACTCATTCAAATTGTAGGACCTCGCTGCGCTCGCCCTACAAACATTCATTCGTTACACAGAATCGATCTTTTCGTAACTGGTTACATAAATAGCTATTGATATGATTAAGCTGTTTCATCAAAACTCAACCTCGAATTCAAACATGTGAGTATCCGAAAAATAAATAATTAACCAAAAACATATTTTTTTTTTAAATAAATGAAAAGTACTATAAGAAACTCTCTCTCTTTTTTGAAGGAGCAATGAACCTAATTATTAAATTATATAAAACTAAATTATCTACTCATTATGACAACATATCAATTTCAATTGCTTAATTTTTTAAAAAATCTTAAAATACCGAATACATAATACAAGTAGGTACACTAGGTATATTTTTTTGACAAGTGTGACACATTATTAGTTTCAGAAGGTCTGTGGCTACTGAAAAATGAAATAAAAAGTTAGTTGAGGTCCGTATTTGAAAATTTGAAGTTGATGTTGGTATCTAAAAAACAAAATGTCGGAGCTGAAAACTAAAACTATTTTCTTGAAGAGCATAAAAAAGTGCCTCCAGAAGGTGCCATTAATTAAAGTAGTAAAAAAATAAAATAGAAATTTGAGCTTTCCGGTTTTTGTCAATGAAACTTTTATGAATTTTTTTTTACCAAATAAAATGCGCAACTTTGCCTCCATTTAACTAAAGCTCTATCAACTACACTTTCTGAGATAGCAATGCCAATGCATCGAGTTTGCTTTACAATCATGGTACTAGATAACCAAATGTTGTATCATACAGTGTGGAACAGCCAAATGGAATAAATTCGATAACCAATAAATGAGAGCGTGTTGGGAAAAACGCTTGAACACGTCGATTTGTATTTTTAGATGCGCATTTATTAAAAAAAATAAAAATTATATAGGGTGTGTCATGTGACAGTGGCCGATACCAACTTTCTTATTTTATCGAAAAGTAGTAGTCCATATGCACACAGTGGAGTAGTGAGTGTAAGTGAAATCAAAACTCAGAGTCGATCTCCACAAATATTTATTAAAAAGGTTGTTAATTGCCTAACATGTTTCGGGTGTATTCAGACACCCATCTTCAGAGGCTTAACTAGATCACTAGTCTGCTGACTGTCATTCTAAAAGGGGGGACAGTTGAACCCAAATGTACCAAGGTGGTTTTTTATTCTGCACGGGGGAAAAAACCTTGATCAAAAACCCAGTTCTGGTACAGAGGTGACAGGTTGCTCCGTTTTTTATTCTCGAAGGGGAAAAAAACTTAATCAAAACCCAGTGTTGATGTCAAAAAGTGAAGTTACTAGCTCGGTTTTTTATTCTTTAAGGGGGAAAAAAACTTAATCAAAACCCGAAGAAGTTGAATGATGTAAAAACTGCATGTCTATCTGAGGAGACCAAATGGACACGAAAGGGACGTCACACAACAAAAAACCGCGGTGGACACTCACAAGTTCAACATTTAACAGATTAAAATGAGGGCGACTTTCCCTTTGTCACTGTGGAGGTGTGACCGTGCAGGGCAACATGGCTTGGGTGCAGCAGGACATGGACTCCTTCCCCTTCGAGAATAAAAAACGGAGCAACCTGTCACCTCTGTACCAGAACTGGGTTTTTGATCAAGGTTTGTCCCCCGTGCAGAATAAAAAACCACCTTGGTACATTTGGGTTCAACTGTCCCCCTTTTTAGAATGACAGTCAGCAGACTAGTGATCTAGTTAAGCCTCTGAAGATGGGTGTCTGAATACACCCGAAACATGTTAGGCAATTAACAACCTTTTTAATAAATATTTGTGGAGATCGACTCTGAGTTTTGATTTCACTTACATTTCTTATTTTAATTACAACCCCCTGTATATTATTAGTTTTTTGGATTCTTCAGAAAATTCTAGACATAATTCATGTACAATGTCCCATACCTATCTTCCACTGTTTCGGAAATATTAAGTGTTTTCAGATGTATTACAACAATTAACATTAAAAAAAGAAAATTATTTTATTTCACAAATTCGCTACATTACACTCAATACTTATTTCCACAAACATTTTGAACATCTCTTACATTGAAATTAATGTTTTTTTGTTTTTTTTACATTATTATTGTTCCTTTAAACATGCATTTAGATAACACTACATACAGTGCTTTTGTAACATGCATGCTGCCTAAGTTCAATAAAATTAAAAAGACTAACTTTTCACAAAAATTCTCTGACCCCTATGTTTTTCATTTTATTAAATGCTGCTTGTGTTATATGAATTGGAATTATACAGGGCCCAAAAACTGGGTATTCAAAACATTTTTGATCTTTCAAATGGCAACACTTTTTTATTATTGTATAATTTGGATTCTAGAAACAAACAATTCTAAGTATTGTTCCATGCAACTTGTACCACAATTATCCTGTAAATATTGATAATTTGAAACCAATAATTTTCCAATAAATCAGATTAACATCCCCAAAAATTATTGATGACATTTTTTACCCTAAAGTGTACAATGATAATTATTAAACATAAAACAATAATGAAAAATGCATTGGTTTTCATTTGAATGTTAATTTAAGTAAAATCAATATACTGACCTTAAAACTTGCTTTTTTATTCACTGTTCTAATGTAAGTAGTTGAACCCATTGCACACCATTTCACTCTTCAACTTGATTGATAAGTTGCAATCTTCTTAGTGGGTAATCTGTTCTTCGCTTAGGTCAATTTCTTCATAAAAGTTGTATTTTCTCATCCACATGGAAAAGTAGTGAAGTATTCAACATATACAGGATACAGATCTGTGAAATAGGCCCAATTTGTTAGTTGAACCACCCTTAAAAAATTGTCAGACTAGAAAAATTTTTAGTAATGTATACAAGTGATGCATCAGCAGAGATTATTTTAGTTTAGTTTAGGTTAGGTATGAAATTGCCTAATTGCCATTGAAATCTTACCTGGGCTAGCAGGCGTTGTGTGCATTATGTCTATCGAAAAATATACATTTACTTGAATTTAGTGAATAATCTTCACCAATTATTAGACTATTGTAATAAAAATACAATTTATTTTAGCTGCATCTTAGTTTTTTTGACAGAACAAAACGAAAACAAAACAGCAAAGTGACAAGTTGGCATTTGACATCATATCAGATCCAAGAGGGCCTATCAGCGGAACTTCTTTTCTCAATGCGATACGCCGGGTGACGTCACAGTGGATGCTCGGGCGCACAGTATGCACTTAATACCCAAGGAATTACAAGCGTTGTCCGTGGTTTTGTATTACTATTTGATTCTCTCTCTTCATTAAAGTATAGTATTTGTAGGAAGGGGTTCACGTTCAAGTTCGACTAAACGAAATATCTAAAAATTTAGATTCAATAAGTATTGGATTTATTGTTTTAAAAGAACATTGCAGCAGCACAAAGATGTTTTCTTTACAATCATAGTACTTGATCGGTAGATGTCTCATATAAGTGGTTTCTAGAACTCATATTTAAACTCACCACAAACTACACTTTATTCAAAAATATTACTACTATTACTTAACATGCTTTTAGATAAGGCTACATATACTCATGACATATTAGCTTGAGGTTCAGAAATGCAGTTTACTGAAGCACCTAATGATGATATTGTTATATTGTGTTAAACATAAAAGAACACTGTAAACTGCAATGATTTTCACTTTTCAGTAAATGTTAATATATTGGAATTATAGACTATAGTTTAGTTTGAATAAAAACAGTTAACTTTAACTGTTCAACAGTTAACAGTTAACTTTAACTGTTTTTATTCGCACATAAAAAAATTTGTTGTTGGAAAAATGTAAGTAATTAAATACTTGTCTAGCATCAATGATATCTGGTGTTAAGTAACTAAATTGCTGGCAAATTGTCAAAGCAATATGTATATTTTTGAGCAAAATGGGTATATTATAGTCAAAGCAATATGTGTATATTTGAGCATAATGTATATCACAATTTTTTAAAATTAAGGAGAACTAGATGGCTGTGCAGATATAATGTCATTAGAATCATTTTAGAGCAGTATACAGAGTTAAAAGCCTTTACTTTTACTTTACTACTTTACTTTACCTTTACTTTAATTACTTTGCATTAGTTGTAGACAAAGAAAAATATTACACGGCTAGGACTTTAAATAGCATGTTACAGGATTCTCAAAATTACTTATATTTGTTCTTAAAGCCTCTTATAGGTATAAAATGAATAAATTAAATTTGATATTTCAAAAAGATTATTTGGAAATTGGTAAAGCATTTGAAGATGTCCAAACAATAATAATGTTTCTGGCTGCAAACATTTTTAAGCCGGTATTTCTTAATTTTAATGATGTTGTCAACAATATAACAAATGATTTAGCTCTTCATGTACAAGCAACATTGAGCTGGGTATTGAATTTAATCTAGCCTTAAATGAAAATAAAATATCCACCCAGGATCTCATCAATATATATATAAGGACAGATTAAAAAAATATGTTCATTGTCTATTGAAAGGTACAATAGATAGACTTCCCACAAATCTCAATCACTTTTGTTGGAAGGATCGAGTCGTGCTTGTGCAAAAATAAATAAGCAGGAGTAATTTACAACAGACTTTAATTAACTGATAAATGTGAGAAAAAATAAGAATTATAATTCAGAGAGTAAAGAACAGTTTACATACATGCCTTTTATAACAACTGAATCACTATGACTACTGACTGACAGTCACAACTGACTGACAAGACCTAACCTAACTAGGGATGAACGATTTCATTGTTTACAACACCCCCTCAACAATCTGAATATTTAACTATTTTAAGTAAAACACTTTCAAACATTCAAGAAGTAAGTGAATCTAACAAAATGAATAGAGACATTAGTTTACTTAGATATCAAGCAGACAACATACCACCTTTTGACGGTAATACTAGGACTTTGCAAAGATTTATCAGTTCTTGCGAAAATTTGTTACGTAATTTTCAAAATGCTGAAAACCCAGCAGATCCAATAAATGTTATATTGTTTGATAGCATCTTAGGTAAATTACGTGGCAGGGCCGCTGATTTAATTGGTACTAGGTCCGAAATTAATTCATGGAAAGCTTTAAAAAGAGCTTTAAATTTAACTTTTTCTGATCAACGTGGAATTGACTGTCTAATTCAAGATCTTATTTCACTAAAACCACAAAAGAACGAACATCCTCTTCAGTTTGGTATGCGTATACAAGATGCTTGCAGTCTCCTTTTTGCAAAATTAAGCACAGAAGTGCGTGATGAAAATGAAAAAAATATTAAAATTGCACACTACGATGATTTTGCTTTAAAGACTTATCTAGCAGGATTACCGTATCATTTACAATTAGTTGTAAGGTTAAAAGACCCTGAAAATTTAGAGGAAGCATTAGCACATACATCTGAAGAAGAAAACTTTCTGCAGTTTAGTTTAGGAAGAAATAATGTTTCAAGTACTCTTCCAAATTTCAAACAACAAAAACCAGTAACAAGTAATTCATTTCCAAATTTTCAAAGACCGCCTCAAATGCATCTTTCAAATTCTCCAATGCATTCATATAATCCATTTAATACTGCAAGATTACCATTTAACAATTTTTCAAAACCCTCTTTCCCTAACAGGCCTTTCCAACCAATGTCGTTCAATAACCCTTCATTCAGACCGCCACAACAAAACAATTTTCAATTCAGGCCTTCACAGCCAAACTTCCAATCTAATAACCAACAACGTAATATTCTTAGGCCGCCTATTTTTAATAGACCTCAAACATACAATCAGCCACAACCTAACACTCATTTCCAAAATCAAGACCTAATAATTCAAATCAACCCACTCGCATGGATTGGGACACAATTTCCAAAAATACGATGATATGTAATAGGCCTAAACCTAAATACACATTTCAAGAACTTTATGCCCAAGAAATATGTCCAACCAGTTCATTAGGAAATCCGATTCCCAACACTCAAATTCCTGAAACGGCGTCAAGTGAACAATGTTATGGCTATTCCTATAATTCTGACGAATATGAAAATTATGATTATTTGCAAAATTACCATAATCCTGACTTTGAACAGAGTGCATTATCCGGTCAAGATTATACTGACCCCTTTTCACAGAATCAAGACTCAACAAACGACCTCAACACTGAAAACGATCCGAGCGAATTACAGGAAAATTTTATACAAGCTCAGCAAGGCAACGAACTAACATAGTATTATGTAACATAAATTCCGATTGACCTTATATTTACATCCCAGAAATTAAAGCTTATTTCTTAATTGATACAGGTAGTTCAAAGAGTTTAATCAATCCTAATATTGCATATAAAATTTACAGAAATTTGATTTGATGAAAATTTACTAGAACCTAAATCAACTCCAAATAGAGTTAATATTCTCCAGGACATAAAAATTAAATCTTCATTAGATCAAAATCAAGAACAGACCTTACAAACTTCTCATTCTTGTAGTAATGGCACTTCAACTAATGATGGTATTACGATTCTCGATGATATCATAAATAATAATATCAAAAAATCCCTACGACAAAATTGACGTAACATGGGACAGTTTCGAAAAACTTCAAATTTGGCACTTAAAAATACCTAAATCAAATTATAACCTTATATTGGAATTTCTTAAAACTTATACAACAAATAATAAAACATTTTACCTATATTTTCATGATGATAGTATGTATTTAGATTTCAACAAGGTTTACATGCACCATTTCTACAAAAGCGGACTAAAGTTAGTTAAATGTACAAAACTAATAAATTCTGTAAGGAACAAAGAAGAAAGACTCCTATTAATCAAACACCAACATGAAGGTAAATGCAATCACCGTGGTATTAATGAAACCATGGAAAAATTAAAACTAAATTATTATTGGCCATCCATGAAAACAGACGTAACAAAATACATCTCTGAATGTACTATTTGTCAAACTAACAAATATGGCAGAAAACCGCCATATGCTCCTCTAGTTCTTACCGAAACAACGAGTAAACCATTCCAAATACTTCATATTGATATTTTCAAGTTTGATAATCAAAATTTTCTTACTATAATTGACACATTTTCGAAACTAGGTCAAGCATTGCCAGTTCAAGGTAAAACAGCCATAGAAATATGTAAAGCTGTAATACATTACTTCTCGTTCTATGGAGTACCCGAAAAAGTTATAATGGACAATGGCACGGAATTGAAAAATACAACTGTACAAGAACTTCTTAAAAGTCATAAAATTAACGTTCATTTTACCACCCCTTTCCATCACGAATCGAATTCACCAGTGGAACGATTTCACCTTAGAATTTTAAGTGATCGTTTTAAAGATGAGGACGTTAACACTTTAATGAGTTATGCTTTAATAGCATATAATAGTTCTATTCATTCCTCTACCCATTTTGCTCCATATGAATTAACCTTTGGACACACAAGCTCAAGAGACCCTTGTGAACTAATCAACACAGGTTTTTATACTGATTATGTATACACTCATCATAATAAAGTTAAACATCTTTATGATGAAATTAAAGACAAGTTAGAAAGCCAGAAACAAAGAGTTATTGAAAAACGCAATACTCTGGGACCTGAACATAATTTCAAATCCGGTCAAACTGTATATAAATCTAATTCTCAACGTAATAAAAAACATAAGAAATATACAGGACCCTTTGAAATAATTGAACTTCTAGATAATAATAAGGCTAGATTAAAAAATAAAAATAAGAATAGTGAAGAAATAGTACAGGTTAAGGAATTAAAAACTCCTATTGTTGTAGGATCATCGTCCAGACTAGGACAGAAGTAATTTACCATAACCTTAACTCCAACCCTGGAATCCTTCCACAAAAACTTGGAAACGCACAAAATATAATAGATACATGGTCATTCATCCAAATTAACGATATCACTCCAATCATTAATGAATTTTATTCTTTGCAAGACAACTTAGCAAATATATTAAAAACATTAAACAAATCATCAATTTACAAAATTGAATTTTTATAATTCATACAATTTAGCTTCTGTATTAGAAAAGAAAATCAATTATCAACTTTCACAAATAAATCCCTTAAGGATCAAAAGACAAAAACGAGGACTAATTAATGGACTAGGCTCAATTGTTAAAGCTCTTACAGGTAACCTTGACCAACAAGATGCTGAGAGGTATGATAAACAAATAAATCAAGTATTAGAGAATAAAAACAATCTAAAAACAATAGTACAAGAACAGATAACTATTATGCAAAGCTCTAATAACTTAATAAAAGAAGTAGCCGAAAATTTAACTCATAACCAACTAATTTTAGAATCACGGCTTCTTCAAGTTGAAAGTGCTGTAAAACGTGTAGATGCAAAAGGTTTGGAAGATAGACACTACTTTTTAATTCAGATGTTGTTAACACAAATAATCACGTCATATCAAGAAATATATGACATATTCGAAAAACTTCAAGTTGCAATAACATTCTCAAAATTAAATACATTTCATAATTCGATCTTACATCCCGAAGATCTATTAGAGGAAATTCAAACAATGTCAGAGGAAATTGGAAATATTGGAAAACTGCCATGTCTACCAAATAAAGAAAATGTTCTTTTATTTCAAAGAATTTTAGAAATTAAAAGCTATTCAAAACAAGATCAAATTGTCTTTATAATTGAAGTTCCAATTGTTGAAAAAGATAATTACATCCTTTATCGACTGTATCCTCTACCAACACCCAGTCAAAACTCCTATAAAGTCATTTTTCCGTCCTCAAAATATCTAATCCTCAATGAAGAAAAACATGCTACTTTCGACAACTCTTGCGAGAACGTGAAGGAACAAGATTACCTCTGTCATGAAATCAACTCCGTACCAAATGATGACCAGAGCCCTTGTGAAGTACAGATGCTGAAATTCAATGAAAACTCTTCAAGATGCCAACAGACGCCTGTTGAAGTAGAATACTATATAGGATACTATAATAGGATGCTTATTATCCCAAATCAAGTAGCGGCACACCAACTCTGTGGATCAACAAAAGAAAACGTCCCCCTAAAAGGATCTTACCTTGTAGAAGTAAGCAACGATTGTGAAGTTATTGTTAACAACTTTTACTTGAAAACCTATAAGAACTCTAAAATCGATTTCAAGAGAATTGAGCTTCCTGTGTTAAACACCACAATTGGAAATTACGAGTACAAACCTCTGAAGTTCAGTGAAACAAAGTTAACTGCTCTAAATTTTAACAAAGTGCAACAAATACAAGACATTCTCAATAGTGAAAGTGAAAAAACAAAGTACATTTTACAAAACGCCAAACCAAATCAAGTTCTTAATATATGGACCATTCCATTATATATTATTGTAGTATTAATTTGCATCTATTTAAGTTACAAAAAGATCTACCCTCTTCTAAGAAGGATGCCTCCAACCTCCGAAACCTCACATGATCCAGGAGCTTCAGATATTATAGTGTAGTTTCCAAATTCGACGTAGTCTCATTTCTAGGTCGGGAGGAGTTATATGTTACATACCTAACCCTTTTATTAGAAATACTTAAACTATGTAATGTATAGTCAGCAACTATGTAATGTGTAGTCAGCAACTAATTTTATATAAAATAACTAGAAATGTAGTGCTCGGGTTCAGTTCCATATTATTAAGTTCACTTTGTAACTCGTCCGAAATAAATTTGTGTTTTTTAAAAACCATTATTTTTGGTTTTCAAATTTAACTCGCTCAAGTATAAATTAATAAGTAATTCCACATTTTTAATGTTGGGGGCAGCTGCTTCTACCTACTCCCCTTGGCGACGCCCTTGCAGTAGACCAGATTGCTTTGTTTCGTGTTTCGTAGTTTTATATCATTTATCACAGACTTCATAAACAGATTGGACAGCACATTCCATCATACCAGTTTGGCTTTAAACCAAAACACTCGACTATACATCCACTTTTCATCTTAACTAACAACATACAAACAACGCATCTCAACGGCAACAAAACAGCTTGTTTGTTCATGGACATTAACAAAGCTTTTGACAGTGTCTGGCACAAAGTACTACTTTACAAACTACCTAAACTTGATACACCAAAATACTTACTTTACACAATCAGAAATTTACTAGAAAATAGACAACTGCACGTTCGGATAGACAACACACTTTCCTTTCCTTTCAGTCCTGAACAAGGACTACCCCAAGGATCACCCCTCTCACCTTTACTTTACAACCTATACTGCCACGACATATACAATCACAACAAGCAGGACAAAAATCAATTTGACAAAACCGCATACATATTACAATACGCAGACGACACTGCACTTATAGTACACGACAAAACTTAACATGACAAACATAACCGTAAAATACTTAGGCGTAATACTGGGCCAAAAACTAAAATTTACAAAACACTTAAAAAATGCAAGTAAAAACTGAAACTATTAAACGGACAAAACACTTTAGTTAGATCACTGACATACAAAAACAAAGGTATTAGCACGAAAACCGCCACACAAATATACAAATCCATCTGTAGACCAGTTACGGTTGATTTGATTTTTGGCCTGCACTGTATAGGCGGTTGTCGAGCAACGGGTAAACAGGTCATTGTTGCTGGTACGGTTGCTCGACAACCGCTTATACAGTGCAGGTAAAAAGTTAAAATTCTCGCATTTTTGTTCGTGTTTTACGACAAAACGGCTCGAAAGTGACACAGATCAGGATATGGAATGGGGTGGAAGGTAAAGAAATATTAAAAGAAATATTTGTTTTCTTTGATCTGAAAAGACAGGGCGGAATGGTCGCAGTCGTCACAACAAGCCTCTCTCCAAAATTCTGTCTTCTTTAGATGTATAAGTATGAATATTGAATTTTAATCTTGTGTATTGATTTTACGCATATTTAATATTAATTTTATTGGAAGTTAGTTACGTTTTTAATGGGTTAGAAAACCGAATATTTTTATTAGTAAGTGATGAGTTGTTTAGGTTAGGGAATTTATTTAATAAATTTAATGGTAATGTTAACTGTGTGTTTTATTTCACGCTGTGTTAGTCGTGACAATATGATCCAAACAGTGTTACAATATTTTAGCATTTATTACTTCTTGCGACAAAGGCCACAATACAATAACTACGACTTCAAAGCCGTCGGAAAGAGTGTCAAAGAAGCACATTTCCTCTGTCTGCATCTTTTATTACCTTTAAGAAACCAAACTGGATATTCTCATAACAGTTAGATCGCAATATTCAAAATTTTACTTCCCAAACGGTGAGCGGAGAACGATTGGGTGACGATTCGGGTTGTTTGCGGGCCGCGACTGTTTCATCCTTGTCTTCACGGTCATCTACCCCTCGTTCCAGTCGTTCCATTGTCCACGTTCTCGAAGAAGTGCGAAAATCGTTTACGTTTCCGCGTGCTCGCCGCGAGGGATCGGACGTGAACGGGCAACACTCAGATTCATTGCGCGGAACGTCTCAGTCAAGGGCTGGATTGCATTCCGCGCTCTCTTCTGAGCGGAGGGATGAACGACGCCGCCGAACACCGCTTCAACTGTCAATGTAACGTCAAAACTGTGACAATTAGAGTAAGTTGTAACGTTTGGCAGCTAGAGGGCTACAAAGTTGATTATTTTTTCTTCGGATATTTTCATGAACATCTCGAAAACGGTTTGAGTTAGCAGTGTGAAATTTTTACCATGTATGCTCCTCAAAGAGACGCAATTTTTTTTTATTAAATATGACATTTTTCCGTACAACTCACCGGTTGATCTTGAAAAATAGAAAACTAGATTTTTGACAATTTTAATTGGGGGGGGGGGAGGCGGTTAAATCTATAAATTTTTTTGAACAATTTTTGAATTTTGAAATTTATCTTTACTGCCTGAAACGTGACGGAAAGTGTCATTTGTTAAAATGTCATTTATTATGACTGTCATGTTTTAGAAACTGCCAAAAACTATGTGGTTCATAGTCATCATATTTTGAAACTACTGTTTTCAAAATGATGACATTTTTCTTGAAAACATAAAATTAAGTAGTTACGTTGATTTTCTCTCAAAGTGCTCATATTAAATTTCTATGTAATTCAAAATTTTTAAAACGGCATTCGATTCTGCTTTTAATTGCGCGATGCTTCGATTCTTGCGCAAATGCCCCAATTAAATTTTTTTCGTATCTCTTATACTTTCTGAGATTTATCCTGTATATACCATATATTTCATATTTATTTCTCAATTAAAAGGGGTCAACCGTTCTGTTCGTATTACAAAGTAAAATAATGGCTACCTTTACTATGTTGCAAAGTTTTTAAAACTTTCCTGTTTGCAGTTATTCTTATATAGTATCCATGCATTTCATCTTTGTACACTAAGTATATTTTTTTATCAGAGTTCTCTTCTACGCTTATGCTCAGTCAAAATCTGTGTCCCTTCTACGCTTCTGTAGCAACATTCGTAGAACAGTACCTAACTATTTAAACTATATTCTATATTTTTCAAAAGTGACCACGTTTTCAACTTTTAATGGTTCAGACAGGATTTATTAGGGTTCCATTAAATCTATTGTGAAAATAACCGTCGCTACATTTTAAAGATGACAAACCGGCAAATCTGAAGATTTTGGACCAATAGAATTTTGAGGAAATTTATGATGCTACTTGAGAAATAGGGCCTGTACGATATTATAGTCATTTCTGTTTTGGTTTTCGGCAAGTTCGGAAGTTTTTACTCTAGTCACTTTTTGAGTGCGAATAAGAAACCATAAGTGAACAATAATGGAGTGCGGAATTGTTGACGAGTTACTAAGAATACTCGAAGAAGATAATGTTTTCAATGAGTTAGAGGAGGATGTTCTTCCTAATCTGGATCATCTCGATGGACTTGATCGACTGTTGGCTAATAGGGACTACTTAGATCAGCAAGAAGTGAATTGTCTGGACCTCGACTTACCTGATGAAGCTGCTGCAGAACAAAATGAAATGCAGTCGATCACAATTCCTATTCCGCATCAAAATGTCGTTCAAGGAGGACAAGAAGCCAGTGAGATTCTAGTTTCGGATTTAATGATATCCGACTCCGAGGAGGAAAGGGACGATGATATAAATATTGAACCGCCCTCGGAGGATTTGGTGCAAAAAATTGCTAAGGAATTTACCGAGAAAGTTCCGACCACCGACCGACTTCTGGAGTGTCTCTTGAGATATTCGGTAAGGAAGAACATCTGCGAGACCATCAAAAACTATGAAGATCGAGGTATGCTTCGAAACATGAATTGTTTCAAAACAAAAATACGATATGTGTTAAGATACCAACCATATTAGAATAATTATTATTTTAATATGTTTGGTATCTTAACTCATATTATAGGTATAAAAATTATTTTTAATGTAAATTAAAATCTTGTTCTATTTGTCAAATACGTCAACTCATCTTCAAATATGTCAACTATAGTTAACACATAAATCAGGTTTCGATTTAATTCTAAATGTTTCTGAAAATGTAACTAATCTTAAAAATGTGATTATAGAGATAAGCAGTAGGTTAAAATCCAACCTACCACTAATCTAAAGGTTTCCCTTCCATGGAGCTGTGTGACCTTGACGTAGGTGGAAGGGCTTAGTAGATCATTGTTTTCAATCTTGATCAGATTATATAGATAACAATGATTGAAGCTAACGACAGCTCATATCATATTTATTTAGTGATGGGTAAATTACCGCTAAAGTAAATATTTTACTTTACCAGGAAAATTTGACCGGTAAATTATCAGTAAATTATTGATAAATTACAAATACTGCATTTCTGGCCATTCAAACTTTAACACTGTTTTTTTCCTTGAGTGTACCAAAATTTATAGTGTTTTTTCGGCACACATAAGACATTTAATGATGATTCCAAAAATCCAATTATTTTGCTTAATCCAAGTGATTCACGTGACTCTTTAGCTAAATTATCCTCGAAAACCACGTGACATCTGTCAAAATTTGCCTAGAATCTGCAAGAATCAAAGTTTAATACAGTTTTCGAAACGAGACATGTTTTGAGATTTATGACAATTGTCACGTGATCGTCTAGCCAATCTTTGTTATAAAACCTCACGTTGATGAGATTCCAATTTTTTACTTTTTTATTTTTATTACTAGCTCCTGTAAGCCTTCTGAAGTGTCTGCGAAGATGACAGTGTCATCTGCGTAGCGTATGTTGTTAAGTATTTTACCGTTCATTTGCATTTGCTGTATATATAACTATTAAATCACTCTGAATGACATTCGCCTATTTACAGATGTAAACAAACAAACATCAATGTTACATCTACGGGGCGCGGTGCAAATGTAATAGAACTGTAATTTGAGTTTTTTTTAATATAAGAAGTCGAAATTTAATAAAATACTGTATAAGACACGTGACTTAAACCGGTTTATTCACTCAAATAAATATGAATGAATAAAAAATGGTTTGTCACTTACTGTATAAATAACTATAAACTTGCACTTAACATTATACAAAATTGAAATTTGGCAAAAAATTAAGTTCTTAAAATGATGATCTTTCTCTTGGAAACATAAATAAGCCTTTTAAGTTAGAGATAATGCTAACAAATCTCTTTTTCTGATTAACCTAAATAGTTCAGCAATGCTTGTATTATAATAACATTTTCTGCGGGGGTTTCTTTTCTAGATACATTTTTAACTATGATTGATCATCCGAATTATCGTGTTTGACAAGTACTGTGAAATAATGACATTTTTTAAAACGGCCCATTAACTCAAAGCCAATAACTAAAGTAAAAATAGTTTTTATTGAATTATTTTGTTATTTATGAAGCAAATCATAAGTTAATATACATCACTAAATTCAAAATAAAACGTACTATTTGGTGGGTTAAAAATCCAATATGGCGCCCATAAGAAAAAAGAAAGTTGATGATGACTGACAGAAAACGAAACGTCGTGTGGCAAATTTGTATCCATCATCGAATAGCTAGGAAAAAGTGGCAATGAAAAATTGCTTTTAGTTTTGGAATATCTCTTCAAATAAGGTTAGAAATAAATAAAAACAAAAAATCAAATTTTCAGTTTTTTTCGGATATCTTCGGAAGTACTCGGAAAATCAAAAATTTTAAAACAGCATTTGGTTGAGCTTTAAATTGCGCAACTTTGCCCCAATTTAAACTTTCTCGTATCTCTTATGGTTTCTGAGATCCCAATGGTGAGGGTCGAATTTGAATTACCCTGTATATATTTATTTATTCGTGTCAGAAGCATCATTATATAACAATAAATACTAGTTAATTAACACATTATATCAAATGTCTATAATCACAGACGTGAGCTAAACACTTTGTGCCTAGAAGCGGGCGACGTCAATTGCGTTCGGCTTTGCTGCCATAAGGTCCTCTATGGTACATTTTACATTTTCGCATCAAAAGCGAAAAGCAAAATGCACCCTGTATATAATACAAGCATTTCTATCTTTGTCGCCTCCATACATAACACAGGCGCCCAAGCTTCCACTATTACCGCCATAGTTACGGGAGTGTATTTTGCATGATTACGCTTCATAATTCAAGGTCTTTCATGGGCACAGCAGAGGGGTAAGGAAAAACTATAAGGAAAAAAGTTGTATATACGGTATCGGTTTAAATGTAACCGGCCTCCACGATGCTGCGGTTTACTGGCCTCCGCGCAATATACAGCGCCATGTGGAACCGACGCAGGCGTTACCGACACAGTTGCCAATTTTATCTGTCTGGTTCGCCGACTGATTTGACCTTGACAGATAAAAATAGGTTTCTTGGAACAGGAATGTTATTTTAATATTCAGGCCAGCCGTATTTTCGTTCCTCCACATCAGACAGTTTTTGGTGTTCTATATTATATACTGATCGTATAGTTTCTGCGTTATTCATTCTAATATTAGACACATCTCTGACAATAACTGAATATAATGACATCAATATTTTTGTTTCTTTTTTAATACTTCATTAATCAAGCAAATTGATAAAATAAATGGCTGAACAAGTTTTGTCAAACATTGCAATATAATTATAAATCGTTTATAAATTTATTATGTTCACTTTGACTTGCATTTCTAGACTGTTGTCATGTCATTTTAATTATAATACCAGTCGTTGAGTATCTAAAATGACTATTGTTTTTTATTTTATATACGTGATTTATTCCTTAGATTAGCAATGTTTATTGAGTTGGGTCATTTTTAGTGCCCTCAATTTTTCAATAGGTCGTTAAAAAGAAATTTTTCCTATTGCTTATTTAAAACTTTAAATTCTAGTTTTTTGGGGGAAACAAATTACAGTTGTTAGGGTGGCAAATTAAAAAACTTATAACGCTTATATATTAAAAAGGCTTGTCATTTTTGTTTGACGACCAAGTAATTTAATAAGTAATTTTAGTCTATAAACTAAAATTTTCGTATTTTCAGTCTGTCAACTGATTTGTTACAAAAAAATCAACTTGCCACAAATCTAATTTTCATAATACCAAAGTAAAAAAAATTCATTATTATTTTATGCTTGTAGACAAAAACTATTTGCTGAGTCTAATACATACAGGGTGGCGCAATAGTGTGACAAAGTCCCATATTGTTGTTGGTTTTGATTTTTCTAAAAAAATCATTATGTAAAAGTTGATCAGAATCATTTGGTCTACAACATAAAAATACTTTCGACTATACAGGGTGTTGCGTAAGTGAGGATCAAAAATGTTTTTTGTTTTTTTTAATAAAACACCCTGTATATTTTTGCATATTTCGATTCCTTGTAAAATTCTCCATCCGAATCAGTTTTCATCTTTGCACAAAATGGCGGCGTTGCCAACTTGTTTAACAAAACAATAAAATTAGGGGCAAAACATTAATCTTTGTTATCGGCAATAATTGTCTAATGACTCGTAATAAAGTAATGAAAATTGGCCTAAAGGAAGTCAAAACTGTAAGTAAAATTTCAAATAGGCATAGAAAACATTGCGCCATACAAGGTGTTTTGTACAGAGCGTCCAAATTAGGAAATTTGAAAATCGGTTAATTCGATTTTTTTAAATGGAACACCCTATATTTAAGGGTTGCATATTATTCTCCTGTCAATTCTCTTTAAGTTTCATTAAGATGTCTCTATACCTATCTTTGCATGTTTTGGCGCTATTTTAATTTTTCTGAATTATCGGCTAAAAACGCATGAGAATAAATGAATTAATGCAATTATTTTCGAAGTAGGCCATGGTCGTCGTAGCGATATTGCTTCCATTTTCTAGTTTGCCATGAAACTCACTGACATAATGAATGTCAAACTTATTATCGATTTCGCTGTCAATTTTATTGTTGATAGGTACCTACTTAATTGTTTGCAATTAATAAATAACTAAGTTTTATTTATGAAAATTAAATATGAATTTTTCAAAATCAGAGATGGTTGACATGATTTTCGTGTTGGGTGCTAGTGACAAAAATGCATTATTGGCTAAAAGATTGTATCAGGAGCGATATCCCGATAGAAGGCAACCAGAAAAAAGAGCATTTGAAAAACTTATGGAACGTTTTGAGAGGACTGGAAGTGTGTCATACACTAAAATTAAGAGACAGAGACGATCAAGAACCGATGAAAATGAAATAAATGTTCTCTTAACAGTGATTGAAAACCCGCATATTGGTCAAAGGCAGCTATCGCAGCAGGTTGATGTTGATCGAAGAAGCGTACAGCGCATTTTGAAAGATAGTAAAATGCATCCTTATCACATACAACTACAACAAGAGTTACATGTTGACGACTACCAGAGTAGGCTGGAGTTTTGTGTGTGGGCTCAAAACAAAATTCGAGTATTAAGAAATTTTGTTCATTTAATATTGTTTGGAGATGAAGCTACTTTTCACCGAAATGGCAGTGTTAATAGGCATAACTTTCACTATTATGCCACACAAAATCCACATTTTGTTAGATATAGTACTCAAAACCGATGGTCTTTAAATGTTTGGGGTGGAGTTATCGGCGATAATGTAATCGGTCCTTACTTTTTTGAGCAAAGAGTAACCGGAGAAGTGTATCTGGATTTTTTGCAGAATTACCTACCTGGACTGTTTGCTGAAAGAGCAATTCCTGTTTGCTGAAAGAGCGATTCCACAGGAAATGTGGTTTCTCCATGATGGAGCACCAGTACATCATACGAGGCCGATCATCAATTACTTAAATAATACATACCGCGATCGTTGGATTGGAAGAGGAGGTCCTCTCGCTTGGCCACCTAGGTCGCCAGATTTGACAAAAATGGACTTTTCTGTATGGGGATTTGTTAAAGGTCAAGTATACAGAATATCACCGACAACAAGAGAAGATATGAAGATACGAATACAAAATTGTTTTCGCAGTATAACTGTTGAAATGTGTCGTAATTTAAATCGTTCTTTTGAGAAACGTCTTGAACTTTGCATTCGTAAAAATGGCAGACACTTTGAACATTTAATTAAGTGAAATTCAACACAGTATTTTATTAAATTAAAAATTTTCAATAGACCTAGCATATTTTATTTTGCAATATTGCACACAAGCCAAATCTAAAAGAAATGAGTAATGACCCTTTACTTTTTAAATTGGCCAAAATTAAATTCTCAACACTTTAGGATAACTAAATGCATAGTGTCATATTCAAAAATTTTAAATACAATTTAATTTACCATATTTTTCAAAGATCAATAATTTAAATTAATTATTTGCAAATAATTTGTCATAATGAATAAATACGTAAGTATGTTAGCTCGTCTTTATGCCACATTTTGTAACGTGATAAATCATGTAACGTGATCATGGCCAACTTCGAAAGTAATATTTAAATTTATGTTTACGCGTTTTTTCGGCAATAATTTAGTAAAATTAAAAAAGCGCTCAAACAAGGGAAGATAGGTATAGAGACATCTTAATGAAAATTAAAGAGAATTGACAGGAGAATAATATGCAACCCTTAAATACAGGGTGTTCCATTTAAAAAAATCGAATTAACCGATTTTCAAATTTCCTAATTTGGACGCTCTGTACAAAACACCTTGTATGGCGCAATGTTTTCTATGCCTATTTGAGCTTTTACTTACAGTTTTGACTTCCTTTAGGCCAATTTTCATTACTTTATTACGAGTCATTAGACAATTATTGCCGATAACAAAGATTAATGTTTTGCCCCTAATTTTATTGTTTTGTTAAACAAGTTGGCAACGCCGCCATTTTATGCAATGATGAAAACTGATTCGGATGTAGAATTTTACAAAGAATCCAAACATGCAAAAATATACAGGGTGTTTTATTAAAAAAACAAAAAACATTTTTGATCCTCATTTACGCAACACCCTGTATAGTCGAAAGTATTTTTATGTTGTAGACCAAATGATTCTGATCAACTTTTACATAAAGGTTTTTTTAGAAAAATCAAAACCAACAACAATATGACACTTTGTCACACTATTGCGCCACCCTGTATATTCGTGTGCCAATATAAAGAAAAAGTTTAAAAACGTAACCTTACCAATAACTGTCTAATATGTGCCTAAAAACACCATCATATAACTATAATCCGTGGAATTCATTGTCAAATTTACAGAGTGCCGCAGAAATTTAAGATGTGGTAAAGTTGCATTTTTTTAAATGCCTTATATTACATTTATTTAAATAATTCTATTGTTTGTAAGAACGAACGTTAAATGAATAACACATCTAGCGAGCACAGTTTTTTCAGAAAAAAACGTTCAAGAGTTAAAAATTTCGATGTTGCAAATCCGAAAACCAAAGAAGAAATTAGAAGTAGTGAACGTCAAGGAATTTGACTTGAACTTTTTCATTTATATGACATAAACTATGTCAAAATGCCTTTTATGATCCATTTCGGGTAACATTTTTTTAAACAAAATTTGGAATAAAATGTCTGCTTTAAATTTAAATTTAATACAGCATATAACTAATCCTTCTTATAAAGAAATAAAACTATTCACAAAATGTAATAAGGTAAAACTACCAATAGATGACGACCTATAGAAAGACAAAGGGTCAAAATATTTGAGAAAATTTAAATCAGTATAGTTTGTCCAAAAACAAGTTATTCCCAATGAAACTGATGTACTACCTGCCATAAATATGGACCAAAATTTATTTAGAGTATGGCAGCCGGAAATCAGTGTGAAGAGATAGAGAATTAGCTATGTTTGGAAGAAACTGAGTACCAATGTAACTTTGGGAGTGTCATCTATTGGCAAGATGGCCATGCCATCTTTTAGTAGAGCATGTTGTCTATTGCTTAAAACGCATGTCATCTTTTAGCAAATTGGGCATATTTATGTAAGGGATAAACACACTTCAAAATAAATAAAAGTTATAAATTTGTTGTCGAACCTTTCATAAAAAAAAACTACTAAAATAAATTAATTAAATGTTTACATTTTTTTTTTTGTATTATTAAATGTTTACATTTTTTCTTCAGAGTACCACATATAAGAATGATTACCTTAGTATACAGGGTGTTCAATTTTAAAGCAAATCTTTTCTATACCACAACTTTCTGGGACAGCCTGTTCCAACCGACACTTATTTTTTTCAATTCGGCAAGACATAAATCCGTATGCATCCGAGGGATTTCAGGTGCAGCACACTGTATAATTAACTTGTCTTAAAATGTTTTTATTTGTAGCTTATTGTAATTTGTTGGATGACGCTAATACAAATTCAACATGCAAAAAAAAGTGAAATGCCTCACATATTTTAACAAGAAGGGACATAATTCCATATATGCACCTAGTATTTATGCTGATGCACCCAATATTTCTGCTGACGCTAGTATTAAGTTTTATAAAGGCGATTGTAACGCTGCAACCGTAATCATTAAGACCGTGTCAAAGCTTCAGGCTGTTCGGCTTAATTGTTCACCATAATTTTAAGTTTTTAGTTTAGTGAACGTCCTATTTCAACAAATAAAGTCTTTTTTAAAAGTTACTCCGTCTGACTTCTCATTTAATTCGCGAACATTCCATCCGATGCGCCGATCCAAGTTTAAAGATACCGGGACATGTCCAAAAGTAGCTGTTTTGTGGATTTGCATTTTACATGGGGTTAAATGGGTAACTTCCTTATTTTAAGGCCTAGAGGGTTGAGACTTCGTATTAGGGGGGTAAGTTTGGGACACCCCTAGGATGCGGTGTTGTCACGTTGTGCCCTTTTTTCCTAAATTTCAGGAAATCTTAATCTGGCTATGAGGCCTTTGTAATAGTATCATTGAATGGTCGGTTATTGGCTGTTGGAGGTTTTAATAACCGTCATGACAGTTTAAATTCGGTGTAAGAGTTTGATGTTAAAACCAATAAATGGACATTAGTCACATGTATGCTTTCCCAAAAAGGTGGATTTGGAGGAGCAGTGTTGGATTTGGTCAACTTAGAGCACCTCGTGGGACAAACTAATACCTAGTTAATGAGAACAATATGATATGTACACGGTGATCATTTATAATGTCCCCCCTCTCAACTTTTTTATTTTTCACATTAGAAAAAAATTATGAATAGAAAAGTTGTACGAGATGATGCAAGCTATTTGCAGGATATATTGTTATTTATACAGGACGTTTCAGAAATGCGTGACAAGTCAAAGTTATATTTTTTAAAATGGAACACCCTATATATTTTCAATTTTCTAGAATTATCAAACAATTCTGAACATTTTTTTTTATAATATGTTTTATACCTAAATGTAATGGTTCTCGAAATATTCGCATTTCCACTAAGCTGCTAGATTCTAGAAAATATTGTCACCGTGTTAATAGTTACGGTGCACACCCAGTAACCACCATAGTCAGCAACGTTAGCGTAATGAGGTCGCTGACGAGTATAAAAGATGCACCGTAGCTCGGCTAAGACACGAACGAGTATGGCAAAATATCAAGAGCGGCCTGTAGGTTGCCCTAAACATTTTTAGTGCATAGGAGCACATATTAGTTTTGTATTTTATTGGGTAAGATAAAACTAAATTTTTTGATGACTAGGTTTCATAAAATAAGTGTATGTATAGTTAATGAAATAACAATATCTCGATTTCTAGGCCAGTGACACAATTCCCGACCTAGGTACTTCCCGACTAGGTAACAAAATCGCGCAAGTATCAGGTGTTTTGTTTATAATAAGGTCAACTGCTAATACATGTTATGTCTGTTTATGTTATTGGAGTCGGGCTTGTTTGCTAATTAATTATTTACTTTAGGGGCCACCTAATTACCTCGTTGCGTCTATCGACAAATTGACCTGATTAAAGAAGCGAGAAGAAGAGAAGCAAGCTTAGGAGAAACCAGCATCTTCGGATGGATTCCGCAACGTCGGTTCTACACCCACGTGCACCCAGAGTCCCTTAAATGAAGGGCTGAAGAAGGTTCTCCAGATGGGCTTAGAAATGACGATGTATAGTAGTCCAAAGCAACGTGTGCTAAAAAGAGAGCACGCAATGGACCAAAGATGTCGAAGCTAAGCGATGGATTTCCGCTTAGACAATGTAGTGCCGAGAGAAGGTACTAAAAGATGGTGCCCGATGCAGGGGACAATTTACGCTTAAATGAGAAGGCAAGAAGATGGACGCAACAACAAGGTTGATAGGTGACCCAATGAAAGGAATAATTGTTTTTTGAGTATGCAAACATGGCAACGTCTAAAAATCGAGAAGTAGTTAAGATATTTTTTCAATAAAGCTTTCCCCACACCTTTTTTAGCAAATAAGTAACATGTGTTAGTTTTAAGAAGTAATAATTGTTGGTTTGAATAAAGTACATTCCCACCTGCTTTATAAAGTAAGAATAGAGAATAAGTAAGTTGTTCTAGTAAACATAGACTTTTAGTGTTCGGGGCGAACACTTGTTGGAATGGGGAGATGTCACACCCGTGTTAATAGTTACGGTGCACACCCAGTAACCACCATAGTCAGCAAGGTTAGCGTAATGAGGTCGCTGACGAGTATAAAAGATGCACCGTAGCTCGGCTAAGGCACCGAACTCTGGGGTCATCCCCCCCAGAGGGAGGTCACTGGTCTCTAGGTCGGTCTTCGAGCAACAGTCCCAACTTTCTAGTGTCCGGACGGCTCGTTACCTTCTTGGAAGCCCAGGCTGAAAAGACAAGGGTTCGGTCGCATACCACGAGGTGACCGTCTGAACTCTTGACACTGACAGTACCTAAAGTAAGTCCTTTGGGCGTGTCGGTCATAGGGGCTCCCTGCTCGTATCGAGCGGGTTTCACTTGGCGACACTTCAGGAGGGCTTACGCACCTACACCTACACACACCCACACACACTCCCCTCTTGGACGGTGTTCGATGTACGCCCCGCCAGCGGCGGTGCTAGCGAGCTAAGAGTAATACAGTGCCTAACAAAGGAGACTTACTTGGGCTACAGTCTTGTTTCTCTTCCTACCTCTACTACGCTACCCCCTAAACGTGAGAATATGGTAAAGTGAAGTATGTTTAGAAAAAGTCACGTATGTTTTGCCTAAGGAAATTGGAAGAACGGGGTTGTAACCAGTGGTACCAGGAATAGAAGTAGAGGGTATTGTCGCATCTGAAACAACATTACGTTGCGGTTTTAATAAATTCTTATAAATTTTCTTATTTTTAGCGATTATAACATTTTCTTGATCAATAACGGGATTTAAAACCTTTCTATACTTGTTTTGTTCCTTGACTTTTGATTTTTGTACAAACGACTTAGCAAATAAGGGTTTGTTTACGTCAATAGGGATTTCAGTTTCTCTTGACAAATTAGTTTTTCCTAATTTCTTCTTTCGTTGAGAAGTCAGTTTTTCATAAATGTTTTCATTTATTTGTTTTATATTTTCTGAATGATACAACATATATTGACAAAGTTTTTGGTTCTCGGAAAGTTCTAAAGGATTTTTATGATTTAGTTTACCCTTAATTATTTGAAACGGTCTATAATTAGTTTTAAACGCCAACGGACTAATTTCGAATTTGGTTCTTTGATGGAGAATAACCACTGAAGAGGTTTGTGGTCTCTGATTATTTTGAATTTTGTGCCAAAAAGATAAGGGCGGAAATATTTGGTAGCCAATACAATGGCTAAAAGTTCTTTTTCTATAGTGTTGTAATGCAACTCAGCGGGATTTAATGTTCTCGAAGCGAACGCTATTGGGAGGTCACTACCAACTGGTCCTTGTGATAATACAGCAACTAAAGCGACATTTGAAGCATCTGTCGTGAGATTGAAAGGTTGAGAAAAGTCCGGGTGATGCAAAATAGGATCGTTAATGAGCAAAAAGTCAAGAACAGATTCGTTTTTGTTTCTTGCCAAAAAATTTAACTGTTGAGCTAAAACATGACGATTAATTCTATCTCCAAATTTCAGTCTTAAGGCATCTCTAATAGAAGGCCAAGTTACTAAATCAGGTCTACAGAGAATATAATCGCCTGCGTCGTCAATTAGTTTCGAGCAAATGGATGCAAATACAAATTCTTTAAGAAACATCAGATCATTTGTACCCAAAAAATAACTGTTGTAAAATTTATCAACACTATTTATAAAAAATTCCAAATGTTCAGATTTTCCTGAAAATGGTTTAATTGTATGTGCAATTTCTTTGGCAGCAGTTAAACTTGCCATTGTTACTGTATTTACTAAAGAATCAGTAATATTAGAAATATCGTTAATCAAATCGTCTAGTTCAGGGTCTGACATCAAAATTTTAGTTCTATTCGACGGAATTGACCAGAATTCGCGCAATAGATAAAACTTAAAAAGAAGAAATGTTACCCACAACAATACTAAAAGTAAGGAAAAAAGGGAAAAGGAAAGTAGTATAGCAACAGGGACACCAGACCATTTTTATGAAATGGTGAAGGCGCGAGGCCCTCGGTTCGTGTGTAGCGTGGGACGGTGGTGACGGGGCCCCGACCGAGTGGAGCCCCGGAGCCCCGTGGAGTCCCGAAGGCCCTCGTCGTCGTCATCTGTCAAATTGGTGTGGTGGTAACGGGGACACGAGGAGCCCCGCCCGGAGCCCCGTGTAGCCCCAATAGCCCTCGTCGTCACCAACTGTCACTTGTCAAATGTCACTTGTCCAATGTCATCGTCGTCCCCCCACCGTCACGTGTCCCCGTTGACCCTCCCACCCCCTAACCCTTTCCAACCCCTACATCGCTCATAAGGATAATATTCACCGTTGAGAAATAGTCTGATATCAGATATATTCACATTATCAAACTGAGTTATGTCCTTCATAGCTTGATTAATTCTGTTTGTTTGAAATCCAACGATGATGTAACGAGGGCAATGTACATCTGTAGTTGTTTTCACACTCCAAATCTCTTTTGTAGAATCTCCATTAAGGCTAGGTAATTCATGTAGTTCCCATTTTCGGAATGGAATTAGAATGGGTTTATCGTGACGTAATGATTTTAGCAGCTCAAGTTTAGTTTGATCATTGGGTGCCACATGTTTGACTTTTAATTCAATATTATCAATAGTTAAGGTGAATGTTGTATCATCCTTGGATACGAGAACACAATTAGTGTCAGTTCGTGAACGAACTAATCTAAAAGTGTGTCTTCCACTCATAATTACTTGATTATCTTGGAAAATGCCAAAAAAGTGTTTTAAGGGTATCCTCATCTAAAAAGTACCATCCGTATTTACTGACACATTCTCTGGGTAACTCCAGCAGGCTGTTTTTAAATGATTTTTATCACTTGTATTGTAACACAGATAGCCACGAATTAGGCTGAAAATTCCGGGATTATTAACATGTTCAACTTGCAACACCGTTTAGTTCATAGGTCATGGAATCAAAGAAAAATCCTGCTGCATTATTCACAAATGTCACATCACCCGTTCCCGCTATTTTTGATAATTTTCCTTTAATAGACAAAGCTGCATCGCATCATAGAACCCAGGCATCATTGCGGTTTACAGTTATCTCAATAATATCATTGTTTTGAAAGGATTTTATGTATGGTAAATACGTTCGAAATTCGATGTGATTAATGGAATTGTCGCTTGTAGGAAGTCGGTAGAGGTCTAAAATTTGGCTTGACAACATAGCCGATTGAAGATAAGAATAAACTGTTGACGGTAGATAACGTTCCGCTTAGGTTTTTACTTCTGCTGTGCCGCAAGGGAACTGCTGACGGTATACCATGCACTTGATTTTTATAGGGTGTGATCACTAAGACCATTTTTTTAATTCCAATCTAATAATAATTTCTTCGCCATGAAAATTTACTAAATTAGAATTCTGATCAAGAACTTGTAGAGTAATGTTACTGATATCAGTACGATCGATCAGTAAATATATTAAATTTTGCGGCACTTCGTCAATTGCAAATCCGGGGTCGCTGTTTATCGGAAATTCGTAGATGGTGTGTGAAGGTCGATCGTTGTAGTAAGCTCCTTGTGTTATGTTACTATCAATATGAATGGTTCGTACTTTTACAATGTTTACAGGTAGATCGGATTTATGTACTTCACCAGCTTTTAACAGCCGATGTGAAAAATCCAAAAGTCCGGCTAATGAATTCTCAGGCCTAAAGTCTATGTCGAAAGTGGGGTGAAATATTTCACACTTTAAGGTATTATTATTTGGTCTCAAGAAAAACGTTGGCTCTCCTTCTTTAACTATAGTGTTTGGCCCTTGTTGAAAGAAGCTTTTTGAATAATTGTATATATCGGTTATTTCATAAGCTCCGGGAGGACTGTTAATAGATTTTGCGGATTTGGTGTTATCTATATAATGAAATATACTGTTGCTTGTTTCGATGTTGGGTATTGTATGATACGAATGAAATCCAATTAAAGCAAGACTATATTGGAAACTTGGGTTCGAATTGATGGGTATGGGGAGATTTATAGATAAAGTTGATTGACGTCCTTTTAAAGTGAAGATTAAGGACATACTGACTGACAGTAGTGGTATTGTGGGGTATTTTATAGAAAACTGTTACTAAAGAAAAAACAAAAAATTTTATTCAATTACATTATATAAAAAATCAATACAAAGATGGCCGCAATTATATGTGTTGAATTTCTGATAACGATCCTTATTGTATAATATTTTAACATTAGAACCAAAGTAACGAACTAGTTCTTGTGGTGGTTTTAATTGGCCGAAACTATCAAAATAATTTACAGTGTTGCCATGTTTTTTGTATGCCACCCAGTGAGTACCTTTATGAACTGAAGAGTCCAAGTTGACTATACCACATTCCCTGTATTTAATAGTTTTGGGAAGCGTATCTCGCATAAAGACCCCTCTAAAATGAGGTATTTGCAATTGTTTTATATAATTTAAAATTTCATAATTGCTTAAGGCATGTTTGGGGAGGGCTATTGAAAGTTTTTTTTTTAAATATAACCCAAATCCCCGTTGCGTTTTTTTCAGATAAAGTCCCGAGCCTTTCACTCCAATTTCCTCAGTTTTCTTTTTATCTCCTGTTAGTTTATTTTTTGCATTTGTAATATCTATGACATTCTTGGCGACAGTTGATGCACCCCCAGCCCGTGCTCCAAGCGCTCCTAACGCCGAGAGAATTGGTAAAAGTGGTAATATTCCCCCCAATTTTTTATCATCAAAAGGGATGTTTCGGGGAATTCGAATTTTTCTTTTACCTCCAGCTTTCTTTATAGCAACACGCGCTGCACGAAGCGCATGTAACGATGATTTCCTTATCAAATTACCATTATTATCATTTAACAAATCATTCTTATTTTTAAGTAGTTCAGTCAACGACTTGGCAGTAGGTCTTAAAATGGTATTGAATGATAGGGTTTTCTTTGATTCCTTTTTTATGCCCATTCCCAATTTTCTTTTTACTTTCATATTGTTTGTAATTATCCACGCAGCACTTTTTTCACCAAAAGTTGAATTTTTCGCCTTAACACGGTCGCAAACTTGATTTTCTAATATTGCATCAGCTTTATGTCAGTCTTGTAAAGATTTATTTTTGCTGTATGCAAGATCGTGCTCTTTGCAGGCACTATCTAAAGGATTAATTCCAGGATCTCCTCTAGCTAAGCGTTCTTTCACACGAGTTCCGGGTCCACACCACTGATAGGAAGGTAGATGTAGTTCAAAGGGTAATTTGTTAATTAGAGAGTTGACAATACCCGCACCTGTGTGCTCTTGGATTATTAACATACTACTCTGCCGTCCTAAGTAAAAGCATCGCATCTACATTAAGTGACATTTTGAATAAATTGATATTTAAAGTTTAAGCCTTTCCTAAACTGTTCCTAATGATAACCGGGGGACAGTTTTTGTGGTACATTTTAATTATGTTATCAAAAACAAAACACTGATGACAGAGATAATTTTTCTTTGATTTTTCTACCTAAATCTGCAAATACTAGGAATGGGAACACCAGTTATGGTTGAAAATGCGTAGCAAAAACACCGCAAGTACTTAAAATATGCTTATGCGGTGTTGTTACTTAGGAACGAAAGCAAAATTTAATAACCTGCTGACTTTTTAACTCTTACCGGCGCAGAAAATAAACCAAAAATATATACCAACTGGAGCAACAACTTTTCTTCCACAAATCAGAAGAAACATTATGATATATTAGGTCCTTGTTATATGTAAACAAGGTAATTGATGCATTTTTTGAAACACACATTGTAATTTTTTCAAATTTAGGTGGTTCATATTTTAGTCCACCGCGACGGTTGAACAGAAAAAACAAAAATATTGTATTTGCTCTTTAATGAAAAAATAGGTCTTGCTTATTTGTTATTCTTATTAAATACCATTAACATTATGAAAAATTTGAAAACACTGTTTTTCTTTACCTAAACAAAGTGGAACTTGACAGGTTGAGCATTGCCAGTCAGTACGGACAGGCTTGGCTTTCGAACTGCATAATCCACACCGTCTTCTGGAACTTCTGACTGGTTGATGAGCAACTGAACATAGTCGTATCTCATCCGGAACAAAGGGTTTGGACTTCTTAATTTGGATAGCAGGACCAATATTTTTTCTTTTTCTTGAATGAAGTGACACCAAAGTATGTGCAACTAATCCATCTATAATATTCCGTCTAAAGTCCTTCGCCGAAGCTTTATTATCAAGTGGTAACATTTTATAAAGACAGTAGGCATTTACAACAGAGGCGTCCAAGAAATAGAAAAATATTCGGTGCCACCACTTATTACTCTGACGATTAATTTTATAATTTGAAAGTAGCTGATCGAATTTATCAACACCGTTCATATTGCTATTATACTCTCGCAATGCCATTGGACATTGTATTGTAATAACACTGCCATCTTTATTACGCCGGTTTACTTCAGTGCAGTCTTCTGGGTTGTGATAAGTTGACAATAAATGTACAGCTCTTTTGTCCTTCCATTTTAGAGCCAAAATGTTTTTGTTGCTTGTGTACCAGTCAAAATCGCCTCTTCGAAGCTCTTTATCACTTTTGAAAGAAGGAACATGTTTTCTATTTGGGTTTATTGTACCTACAGAATATATGTTTCTTTGTTTCAAACTGTGCATAAGCTCTACGGTTGTGAAATAATTGTCAAAAAAAAGTTTGTGGTTTTTTCCCTCGAAACCCTTTGTAAGATTGGTTACCACTCTGAAAGCTAGGCCCTTTTCTGCGGTTTGAATGCTTGACTTGCCTGTATAGATATCAAACTTTAGACAATATCCTGATTTGTCGCAAAGCATCCACACCTTATAACCTCTTTTTATAGGTTTTTTGGGCATGTATTGCTTGAGAGTACTTCTGCCTTTAAATTTGATCATACTCTCGTCAAGAGCCAGAACCTCGCTTGGTAGTAGAGACTTTGCAAAGGCCTTTCCTAAATGATCTAAAAGTGGCCGAACTTTATAAAGTCGGTCAAAATCGGGAGAATTACGATTAGCCATAAGTGAGTTGTCGTTAATGTGGAAGTGTCCTAAAAGCCACCCAAATCTTTTCTGACTCATCAGCGAACTTATATAGCTGTCATGAAGGTCTGGTGAGCTGGACCAATAGTCTTTATAACTTGGCATTCGTTTGATTCCCATTAGCAAATTTATGCCTAAGATTGCGGACATTTCGTTGAATGTGGTTTTGGAAAAGGGTTTACCGGTTTGGATTCGTTCCTGTTGTGCATATAAGTTTGTCTCAAATACCAGTCTTTCAATAAGATTTTTGTCAAAAAATAAACTAAAAAGTCACATAGGGCTCGGATTTGATGAAAGGATTTCATCTGGAATACCAGTTTTCTCATTGAACACTGCAGGACTATCAAAACGTACATGTTTTCCCCAATCTGGAGAAAATTCTTGAGTATCGCATTCAGCAGTATTACCTTTTAGCCTTTGTTGTAAAATAGATAAGGGTTCGTTTTCTGAATCACTTTCACTTTCACCGTCGGACATAACAATGCTAATGTCTTGTTCACCATCTGGAATTTGTTCTCCATCAAGTTGGCCTTCAAGGTCAGCATCCTCATCAATGGACTCGTCTCCTGATGGAATTGACTCTGCATCAAAATTTTCAATCTCATCTTCTAGTTCTTGTCGGGTCATCCCAACTAAATGGAATGGAAGATATCCGTTTTCCATGATATATCGGTTTCCGCTCGCAGCTGAAATAGTCTGAATTAAATTTGGCAACTGACGCGGTAGTTCAAAATAAGAACCACCAGTTTTAACGGAAATACGATAAAACAAAAAAGTGAATCAACAAAATATCTTGTTATACTTACTTATTTCCAAGTACTAAGTCGAATTTTCATAAATATAATGAGAAAAAATACGTTATTTTATATAAACAACGTCGACAATGTGAAACACGTGCTAACAGTGCAGAAGTAAACAAAACACTGGCGCCAAAGAGAGCAAAGTGACAAAAAATTATCTCATATTCACTCTTACGCTTTACTATACCAAAGTAACGCCTGGCCGAGCGGTGGTTTAAATATTGAGCGGCTGCTCCACTTGCAAAATGAGTTTGAATAGGTGGTCCATAAATAAGACCACTAACTCGGTTGGGTTGTATTTATCGTGGTATAAATTTTAAACCACTACCTCGGTAAGAGGTAAAGTGGAATAATGAAAATTTTATGCATTTTGTTTTACATTATTTTTTACCCTTTTTTATTTCTGTACTTTTTTAAAAAAACTCCATTTTAATTTTATTTTTTATTTGCTAATATAACAAAGTACGTGGTAACAAATTAACTAATACTTATTTAGAAATTAATCAAAAACATTACACAAATCTGAAACAATGAAACCATCCTTCAGTTGGATGATATTTATCTCTCTATAAATTTTTCCAAAACTCTAACCGGTTCGCTGGAATGATGCTTTGCAGATTTTTGATGATATTGTCTTTTTTTTTCTTTTGCTATCCCACAAGGCAGTTCACATTGTTTCGCCTTGTTCATTCCGGCCTTCTTGATTTTATTTTGAAGAAAATCCATTACGTACATATTTTCTGTGGTGTCATTTCCTAATTTGTATTGTCACGACTAGCGTGACGTGTTGAATTTAATTCAACTTATTTGCCTGGGATCTCGTTTCAGAGTGAAAATAAAACACAGTTAACTCTACTATCAAGTTCTATTAAATAAGTACCTTAACCTAACAACTCCTAACTTACTAACTAATAAAATAACAGGTTTCCTAACCCAACGAAAACGTTACTAACTCCCAATAAAATCATAATAAACCAGCGTAAATCAATACACAACATAGAAGTACAATAAACATACTTACATCTCTATAGAAGACCGAATCTTGGAGAGAGGCTTGTCACTTGGAGCGCGTTCACGAATTACTTTACTTGAGCGTTACGGACATGTCTAATTGACATTTGCGCTTCGGTCACTAACGTGGTGCACAGCAAAACTGGACTGGCTGGAATGAACTGAACTGAACCCCTCTCTAGGGTACAACTTCCTTTTTATAGCATTCCAGACACTGGTTCCACCAATCAAAATTCTCAGACCTGGTCTCGTCTAGCCGACGACTCGTGACGACCTTTCGACCCTCGGTACTTGGGAAACATTCCACATATTTCGCAATTCAGCAAATGCATTATAAGTGCAGTTGCACTCTGACCGCATTCCACAATTTTAATGTTTCCGCTCAAGTAATAAATTTGATTCATTATCCTTCGTGACAGTATTTCAACGAGAAAGTTCCTCTAGTAGCAACAATTTGAATTATATCGGATATGAACGGGCGTGGTTCACTGTTTTTAAGTTTCGTTTGTGAAGAAAAATCCTGTCATTTAAAAAAATCACAAGGCGTCATTTCCTTAATGGTAACTTTACTCGAATTGGACTCTTGAAGGGCTCCGATAAAATCGTAGGTTTTTTTCTGCCTTTTTAGTGACAGTTCCACCTGGTGGTGGAAGCTGTCAGCCGACATGAATGTGTGTCCAGGTTCAAAGTATTTTATAATGATATCTTCTGCAGCTATGACATCAGAATTAACAATATAAACCAAGAAACTAAATAGTGTCCAGTTTTTATTTTGTCCGGCGCAATTATCTACCCAGAGAATTAAATGTTTTGTGTCTCTAAAATGTAAGAAGAATGAATAAAATATGCTTATTATTTCTTCTTTCGCTCGGCCGGCGATTCCTTCATGCCAGAGACAGGCAAATGGTATTATATTATTATGTTTTTGTAATTTGCCTAACGGAACAAAACTTTCATTGAACACGGTTATTCTTTGCGTAAATATAGCTTTTTTAAACATGTCCAATCGAGGTAACATTATCACTTTCTGAAGATCTACCGACATTATGATAGTATTTGAATCTGTATTCTCGACATCAATCCGGTAACACTTTCGTGATTTTTCTGCTCTGTTTATATGGTCCTTCCAATTCTTACATGTTTCACACTCCATATTCAAATTTTACAAATTATGCTGATTATTATGCAGCTTAAAACCCTCACACTGCTCGCACTCTTCATGGCCAAGATTGGTAAATGAAATATTTGAATTTTTTACCATTTTGCGATAAACCTCGTAAGAACATTTATTTTGAGAATGAGATTTATTTTCGCGGTAATGAAAGCTTTCAATATGATCGGCAATACTTGGGGAATTTTGGTTTTACATGCTTTTCTCCCACGTTGATCCGTTGAAATGTGGTCGAAGTGACGATGTAGGTGTAGAATCTATATTCCTTTTATAATCCAATCATTTTTCTTATTATAGCCCAAGGTTGTCAAAAAGAATAATTTACATACATTTTGTTTTTGTCCGTTTGCGTCTTTTAAAAAATATTGAAAAGTATTTTTTCGTTGAAATTCATCCGTTTGTCTTACCGATGTTCTTCTTTTGACACCTGTTCTAGATAAAGAATTTAGTACAAATGACTTTTGTTCGATCCAGTTGAACTCCCAGTATAAACAATTAATTTCATTTCTTCTCTCTTCACTAATTTTTGTTGTACATTTCTTCTTACACTTCTCACTACTGCAACCAGGTTTCACCGCATGTTTTTCTTTCAAATCATTCTTCCTTTTCTCCTTTCTTGTCGCTAAGCTCTTATTAAAAGTTCTTCGTTTCCTTACGTACCCTTTTTTCGTATATTCGAAATTGATTTTTTCTACAGCTAAAAATATTAAAGTGAGACATTTGGACTAAAATCGCATTAAAATAATTTTTACTTTCCACGTTGTTTCCTTCCTCTTGGCGCTCTTCTCCCTCTTCATTTATTGGATCGTTCACTTTACATAGCCCTACTTCCTCTACGATGTTTTCTGACAAAGACACGTTAGTGAAATATCTTTCGTTACATACTAGCAAAATATAAATATTCTTACCATTGTTAGAATCCAAATCAGTCTCTAAAATTGTATTTTTAGAGCCAGAACACTCAGGGGCATTTTCTTTGGTACTGTCACTGTCTGAGTAATTACTCTTTGTTTTGATTGGATTGTGACTAGCAGATTCAAGATCTTTTGAGCCACTAATAAATGTTATTTTAAGGCTATCATTATCTGCATTGGGTTGAAGGCAAAAACTTTGGTCTAGTAAAACAAATTCATTTTTTTGATGGCATCAATGGTTTCTACTTGTTGAAGGAACGTCCACAATTTGGGAGCGTATCAGCAGGTCTTCTTGTATTATGATATTAGAATTTAACAGTTCCAGTCTAGTTTCATCAGAAAGTTGTATTCCGTATTCGGTATAAATAGGAAAATTCTCCAATTTTTCACACTGACTATCGCTCAAAGTGTTTGGTGCTTCATATGGCATTTCCGAGACAATCGACGAATAAGTAACATTCTGCAGTGACGTAACTTTAGTTTCATCATTACCTTCCATGTCTTGTACCATTTTCAACATAAGTTTGGTTCTCTTCGACATTATCTAGATTATTCACAATATAAAAGTAATTATTAAAATACATAATATAATTGTTGTAGATATGTTCTATATGTATTTTGAGACGAGTTACTCATTTGACTTCCTGACTATTTGGGCTAACGTCTCAATCTCTTCAAAAAATGGTTGGTTGGGATGGTAGAATTTCGCACTATTTTCAACTATGAACAGTTGAAAACAACATTAATCCAGTCGTTCCAACTTGAAACCACTGACTTGGGCTAGGTCAAAAAAACCCTTTGTTAACCTTTCGGTGACAAATCTGCCATCCCAACCAACCATTTTTTGTGAATTGATTGAGACGTAAGCCCAAATAGTTAAACTAGTATGATATAATTTATTATTACACAATATTATTGCACTATTGATACTGTAAAAATAAAACAGATTTAATCCACAAATAAAAACTCGTGTTTACGCATCAACGGTATGTCAACTTGTGACTAAAAGAACCGCCAAATTACTTAGGTAAATCACCTCATATACGCGTTGCTTAGGAATAAACTCGCATCTACAAGTAGATGCGGGTTTTTTACTAAGCAGGCGGTCCAAAGCGGTGTTGTTGCTAAGGAATGGCCTAAAATTGTGTAGAAGCTAGGAACCCATTTTGCCATTTAAAATATATTCAGAAGCAAATACGAGGTTTTTTCTACGTACAGAGGTAATTTAGGATCCTCGCAACATATTCCCGCCATTATTTCATTTTTGATTTTTTTGCACTTGCGGTGTTTTTGCTTAGGACGGCAGTACTGAAGTTACCATCTGTAAAACAGCTACATAAATAGGTTGTTCACCTAAACCAAGAACCATTTTTCTCTACGAAATGGAAGTAGTGCTGCAAGACATAGATCTTCCAATAGAGAATTTAGACTTAAAACAACTGAAGATGTAAAACATAGCAAATTGTTGCCGAACTGTTTTCGCGCCATAATTTGTGGGCAAAGTGGTTGTGGAAAGACAAACCTGTTTTTATCGTTATTGTTTAATATGAATGGATTACTGTTTGAAAATGTGTATGTGTATTCAAAATCTCTTTTTCAACCTAAATATGCGCTACTGGAGGAAGTGTTAAAAAATGTTAAAGGTGTGGGGTATTTTCCCTTTACAGATAATGATGAGCCATTTGACTATCAAAATGCTAAAAAGAATTCCATATTTATATTTGATGATATTGCATGTGAAAAACAGGACGTTCATATTTTTCAATGGGTCGACATAATAACATTGATGAAACGTATTCGAAAATACCTAAACAATTAATCAGATATAAATGCAATATAATAGTTTTGTTTAAACAAGATGATGTGAATTTGAGACATGCTTTTGATGAACACGTGTCACCAGACATGACTTATGATGTTTTTAAAAAAATGTGTTCTGAATGCTGGAATGATAAGTTTGGAGTTTTAATTATTGCTAAATATTTTGATTTAGATAGTGGGCGTTACCGTAAGGGTTTTGACAAGTATATAAAAGTGTTGTAACTGTTTGTATACTTTATTTCCGTTATGAAACTCCTTAGTAAAGCAGATGCAGAGCGTAAGAGAAGAATTGCCGAATTGAGCCAAAATGTTCGGAAAAAATATCAATCTCTTAAGCTAGGCCGATCTGAAGCGGACAAAACGTTGAACGAATTGTTCAAACCAGTTTCAAAACCACTTGCTTTAATTCTAACGCAACAACAACAACAACAACAGCAAAAACCACTACAGCAGCAACTACTAGTTCAACCTCATCAAGAACTAAAACCTAAGAAATTGTTTGAGGCGGAGGAGGAGGAGGAGGAGGAGGAGGCTGAGGGGGATGATGAGGGTATAAATAATGAAACCAAAATAGAGCAGAATAGTGATGACACAAGTGATGACTATTATGAATCTTCTGATTCTGACTACTCTAAGATTGCACAAACATACATCACAGAATACCTCAAGGCATCACCAAAAATAGATATAACATTTGGACCTGCATTTAATAAAGCTGTGGGTAAATGGACTTTAGGAAAGTCAGATCTCAGTTTTAACGACAATGGTAATATAATAGTAAACGGTACACGATTTAAAAGAACTAGGGGGCTTTACAATTTGTTGTTTTACAAAGATCCAAGTGATTTTTCAACCAGCGACCATGAGAATTATAAAAAAATTGTAAATCTGACTAATTTATACAGAACAGACTTTCTACCTGGTGGGAAAATAAAGGGGAGTTCATCTGCTAAATATAAGAATCTTGTTCGTAATTATCTATTACCTGCTCTCACACCTCAGAAAAAAGGTGGTGAAGTGAAAATGATTTATAATACAAATCCAGTTGACTATGTATGGTGGAATGATGTCAATGAACTAGTTGACCGATTACGACTGTTATATGCATCGAAAGGAGCCGGCAATAATTCCCATGATAATGAAATCGCATCAATAATTGAGGAACTTAAAGAAGCAAATATTATTCATTAAAGTAGGTCTCATTATGAAAATGAGTCTTGAAGTTCGGACATCACTCCAGAAAACAAGCTGCAACGAGTTACACCAAATCAGTGTTACCCCATACACCTGAATATATATATATATATTGATGCAGAAAATTTTGGAATTTGTAATTTAAAACCACCTATAGACGAAAATGATGCAACTACTAAGGAATATGTAAATAATTTATTGTCAACTAGTATAGAACATATAAGAAATGATGTAACTAAATCGGGTGAAGAAGTAACTGCTGCATTTGTTAAGATACTACAACGGGCTAAGACTGGACCAAAAAATCTTCATACGGATCATGGAAAAGATTTCTATAACCACAGGTTTCAAAATCTCATGCAAAAATGGAATATTAATCATTATAGCACCTTCAGTCACACCAAGGCCGCTATAGCGGAACGCTGTATCAGAACGCTTAAGGAAACTCTTTATAATTTTTTTAGTTTAAACGGAAGTCACAAATGGATTGGTATATTAGCAGACATTGTTAAAAACTACAATGAAACCATAAACTCAACTACAAAAATGAAGCCAGTTGATGTTAATAAGAAAAATGAAAAATTGTTGACTACAGCATATAATAATATTAAAGTGGTTGATATTGTCACGATCTAATTTTTAGTCGTAACGCGGGGACGTGTAGGCTGGGGTCGTGGTCAAGTTAAACTCAAAGATTGGATAACAACAACAACAACGTTTATTCATAGAGAAACTAATAAAGAAAGATTAAATGAAAACTGAATTTATAAAAAGCATTGTCAGACATAAGTTGGCTTATTTCAAATTATAGGTTCGTACTTACATGATAATAAATGCACAAACCATTTTGGACCGAGGGTAAGTGTCAGGATAGAGTTCCCTTCACTTTCGCGACCGAACCGTTTAATTTCGCGGATAATTTCTAACTAACCCTTCTTTCCAAATTTGTCGGCTATTTATTGTAAGGTATTGTGATCCCTTAGTCAGTTCAATTTCTTAATTGCTTGTCTAAGCACTTGGATCATTGTCCGAACAATTGATGACTTATTGCTGACTGGCTATTGCAACACCTTAGCTAGCTTCCGTTCTAAAAGGTTCAATTGCCTACTCTTCGATTTGAGTGGTCAACGACTTGTTTCGGTCAGTGGCCGATTATTTGCTGACTAAGGAATTAACGTATTGGTAGTAGTTAGTATTACATTAATTAACGAGAATCTACTTGTGACAATATAACAAACAAATTTAAAGTGGGTGACTTAGTACGTATTAGCAAAGCAAAACATGTTTTTGAGAAAGGATTTTTACCCAATTGGACTACTGAACTCTTTAAAATTAGTCAGATTAAAAATGGTGAGGTTTTGTTTTTTGTTTATCAATCCCAATCCTCTGACCGGTTTCGCCGTATTACGGCTCATCAGAGAGGCTATAGGGCTTGATAACCAAAGAACAAAACCTTCGTTCCAGTATAGTCAACTGGATGCCAGAAATGATAGTTGTGTGCAACATCTGGTGACATCTGTACTCAACTCTATGAGTTAGAAAGTACAGATGGCGTTCCAAAATCTAGGAACAGCACCATTAATGCCGCATCATTCATTGATAAACAAAAAACAAAACCTCACCATTTTCAACCAATCAGATCGGTGTTTACCGAATGATGCGGCATTAATGGTGCTGTTCCTAGATTTTGGAACGCCATCTGTACTTTCTAACTCATAGAGTTGAGTACAGATGTCACCAGATGTTGCACACAACTATCATAGTCAGATTAAACTTAGAAATACTGTAAATTATTTGTTGGAAGATCAACAGGGTAGACCCATAAAAGGAGCTTTTTACCGTCAAGAATTACAAAAAAAACAAAAACCGGAGGTTTTCTTGGTTGAAAAAATATTGCGAAAGAAGGGTAAAAAAGTGTTTCTAAAGTGGCTTGGTTTCGACAAATCTCACAATAGTTGGATAGATATTAATAATAGATTATAATGCGCATGCGTTAAACTAATAAAAAATTACACACACACACACACACAGCTTATCACTTTAAAATTAGTAGTGCTTCAATTTTCATTAAAGCAACATGTGTAGTGAAGTATTAGACCAAGACATTATCGAGCTTTTAAACATGTTCACACATGAGAACGCTACGCATAAAACACTGCATTTAATCGGAACAGTCAACCAGAACAAGAGTATTATCTGCTGAACACCACTTTTGCATGTCCCAGTAGCGGATTTGACATTTGTATTGGACTTAATATGTCAAAGGATTTTCAACCAACTATAAGGATTCCAGTGGCAAACGGTACATTTTGTTTTACCGAAAGTGTGTGGAAACACCTAATTTTCAATCTCCAGTGGTTTCAAAACAATTACTTTAAGAATATCAATGATGTCAGCATGCAAGTTTCATCCTGCAACAGCTTAATTACAACACACCTATTGGTATTGTAAAATGATTTCATATTTGGTGGTCTTATTAGAAAATATTTTTTTTGATAATTGATAGAATTTACCAGGTACAAAAGATCTGTCCATTTTAGGTTTAGTGTCCACTAGCTTGACTTGAAATTAATTTCCGATGTCCTCTCTTACATGGCTTAATTTCAAATTTCTCAATTCTTGACGCCGACATCACCCAGAAATTCCTAAGATTAGTATCATCTAAAACATCTGCAAAGTTCCAAAATGTAAGAATTACTTTAGATTAATTGGTCATATGACAGTTCTTGTAGGGAAATCTGAACAGAAAACTTGCCTTTGTAAACAAATACTCCAGGTCTGGAACTTCTTGCAGGAACTTCTAGATTTGGTCCGGAGTAAAAATTTTGGATTTTTTAGCCTTGAAACCATTTGACTGTATTTTTAAAAAAGATAAACACTTGGAATATGTTGAAATATCAATGTTGTTTCTAATTTTTATCATTGTTTTCAACATTGAATATGTTGTCAATAATATAGAAGGTTTCATTTCTTTGGATAATTTTTTTCATATAGGCAGTCATTACGTTTTCAGCTATGGTTGTGATAGTGTTTTGCTGGGGCCAATACATACATTTTTGATAAGCTACCTCATATTTTGCTTTGGACTTTTCTGGAAACAGGGAGTTATAGGTCTCTTCAGCCGTTGCCCGATTGTTAGGCGGTGTACCAATAAATAACTCACTAGAATCACTTGCAATGAAAGTTTCAGTCATTATTTTTAATATAATGAATATTAAGAAGTATTAGATAAGGTATTGTTTCAAAAGATTATATGGCCAAACATAAAAAACTCAAAACTAAATACTTAATCAAGTTTGACAATTAATAAATAGCGCGGCCACCTTCGCTGATTAAATATGAGCTGAAATTGGTCAATTTTATAACGCACGCTGAAAAGTGTCTGTGATTGGTCTATTTGTTTGTGAATCAATATCAGTTCGTCCGGTGGCAATTGCCTACTTGTCCGTTTTATAAACGGAATGAACCAATAACCATGTAGGAGTAGAAAAAAATATTTAAATGGAATGATATAGCAAAAATACCATGATCGTTATTTTACCTGTTCTCGACAAACAAATTTTGCTATTTAACTTTTTATTCTAAATCTCCATATGAGATGAGATATGAGTTTTTTTCCCAAAGCGCTACTGTATGTATAGTTTCCGAGAAACAGCCGTTTGCACGGTTTATTGGAACATCCTGTACACTGGATAATCTACATACACTTACTCTCATTGTCGAGCTCTGTATACCCTTGGGAGTTAATCATGCCATAATACACTCCTTTAGCCTCCAAAAGGCTGTGATGCGATCCTTCCTCCACTATTTCGCCCTTATCGAACACGACAATTCTGTTGGCGTTTCTGATTGTGGATAATCGATGAGCCACGACCACTTTAGTGCATTCACCACTAATCTGCAAAAAGACACATATACACTACAGGGTGACGATGTCACTTGCTTGTGAGTTCTACCGCATCTAGAGCTTGCTGCACCTCAACTTCACTGGCGGTGTCCAAAGCGGAAGTGGCCTCGTCCAGGATTAGTAAGTTTGGCGTTTTGATCAAAGCCCGAGCGATCGCTATTCGTTGTTTTTGACCCCCGGACAGCTGGGTCCCTCGTTTGCCAATCATAGTTTGGTAGGCGTGGGGCAGACTGCAAATGAATCGGTGGGCATTTGCTCTTTTGGCCGCCAAAACTGTAACATTTCATGAATATCAGTGAAGCTGCCTGTGAAAGCTTTCACGAAACCTTGATTATGTAAAATTCAGGGTCATAACTGTCACGTTCGCTTGTTTCCACGCAAAGTAGCTTAAACGGTTGTGTTACGTGAAAATAAAGGTAATAACTGTCCCGCAAACTACGATCACGCTAATAATCTATTATACACACACGCGAAGTAACTTGGAGGGTTGTGTTACGCGAAAATCACGGTAAAAAGTGTACCAAATAGTATATTAAGTATCAAGAACAGTAAGTAAGCTTTACTGATCGATGACAAAGTTTGGAGCTGTAATTTGTCTGAGATCAGTAAAGCTAGTACTGTTCGTGATGCTTACACTATTTTTGTACGACTTCAACAAAATCATCCTAATAAATAAATAAAATGAAAATATTCTAACAAATTTCCTTTAATCCTGTATGTTACTTCCCGTTCAGCTGAACGGTAAGTACAGTAGTTATTTAATTGCCGAAGTTGCCGATGTATTAGCCCGTGTTTTGTCGTACATAAAAGTACTTTAACGCTAGTAATCAATTGTTTTCAGTATTTGAATGCAAACCCTCGGTACAGTTACTGTGGCTTGTTTAAGGGTAAAGTACCGGGAATATCGTTGATACCTTGAGCTACGTGAAAATCAGGGTTATAACTGTTCCGCAAACTACTTCAACGTAAGAAATCGATTATTTTCTTTATTCTATCAAGAAATCCAACTAATTTACGTTGCTGAGCAATATGAACACCCGGTACAATTTTGTTCGCAAGTAAAAAAAGCCTGTGTACGCGATAATCTGGTTGAAAAAGTGCCCCAAAAGTACTTTAACGTAAGTACTACGGAAGATGGCAACATGAGATGGCTTCTAGAAGAAAATGAACAGTGTAAAATAAATGTGGGAATGACAAAGAAGAGAACGACTTCTCTCTCTTTGTCCAGGACAGTGGGAGGACAAATGAGAGTGACAGATGCAGGAAAGAGCACTATTCGGTTCCAAGCCCCAAAAACCCAAGAAAATCACCGTCTTACCAATCTCTTCCATGCTAGCATCCAATTTTCCGTAACGAATATTCTCAGCGATGGTGGTGGCAAACAGTGACGGTTCCTGGCTGACCACTCCTACGTTTTTGCGCAGGTAACTCAAGTCGATGTCTTTCAAATTTACTCCATCCACTGTGACCTAACCCATAAACCCAGTTAAAACAACCATTCTGGACAAAAGTGGTAGTAAAATAAAACTTACAGAACCAAAGGTGGGATCGTAAAACCGTTGCAACAACTGAACCATTGTTGACTTGCCAGAACCAGAATGACCCACCAAAGCCACTGTTTCTCCGAAATTGATGCGCAGGTTAACGCTCTTCAAAACCTAACCTTACTTTAATTTGGTGGACCGTGTGAAGCTGTCAAAACTTACCTGGACGTCTGGTCTGGACGGGTATTTGAAGCTAACCGCTTTGAAGATAATGTCGGACATAAAATCTGGATGTCTTCCTTGGGTTTTGCGCTGGCACATTACGCACTTGCTGTCCAGAACCTGGAATACCTTGAAAGCTGCTCCGGTGGACATACCGAAGATCTCTAGGTAGGGTCCGATGTTGCCAAAGTTCCATATGGCAATCAGGGTGGAGAAAAATACCTAATTCGGTATGTCAACGTTGTTTTAGTTTCGTGCGCATTGATTTTTAAACCAGTTCAATCATCAGAGAACCCAATTTAAACGTTTATATCCCGCACAAATTTAAATTGATGCATGGAACAAACAAGAATCTAGAAAATCCCAGGAATTTTTGGAAAGTTCTTGAACATTTGAATATTTTCCAAAATGTTTCAAAAAGTTCGAAAAAGTTCCAGATTGTTCTGGACGGTTCTAGAAGATTCTTAAGTCTTCCGAAAGGTTTTATAACCCTTTTCTTAGGTTCTATATTGTTCAAGAATGTCCTGGAAGTTTCTAGGAGCTTCCTAAAAATTCTAGAAAGTTTTTAAGTCCTCTAGAAAGTTCTGGAATATTATAGGATAATCTGGAACGTTCTAGCAATATCTATAAGAGTTTCTAAGTAGCTCTGGAAGTTTCAACAAACTGCTTACACCCATCATGTTGCCTGGAGTATAAACTCGTTGGTTTTCTTGGAAAGCTCGTTCTTCGATGATCAAACCTACTCCATACCAAAAGGCTAGGGCGTAGCAGGCGTAGGCCAAAAACCACAAAAACCCTTGATTCAAAGCATTGAACAGGCATCTTTTAATGTTGTTACTCTTTGCTGAAATGTTTGTTTTGAGCCAGATATGAGCAATGGAATAGCAGAAGCAACAAACCTTTAGCAACAAACTTCTCATATCTGTTGGCTTCTTTCTCCTGACCGTCAAACGCCACCACAGTTCTTATAGAGCTTAACACCTCTTCTGCCACAGCCCCAGCGGTGTTGTAGGCTGCCATTTCTTGTTTGCAATACTTTGCTGAACATTTTTATTCATAAAATAGTAGAAATTAGAGTTGTAGGACGGGTAAAAGTTCAGTTTTGTGTCAAAATTTGAACTGCCAGAAACACAGTATGAAAGAACAGTCAAGAGCCAAATTTTTGCGACGTATCGGGTTTCACGAACTTACTTTTGCGATGTACGCTGACGTCATGTTGTCACATTTTTTAACCCGGTTTAACGAAAGCGAAACACAACTCAAAAGCTGTGTGACAGACAGGACTTTGTGTTTGTTCCATCAAAAGACAGTCATTTCAGATTTATTTTGCATAGCTTTTAGTTTATAGGGCAACTAGCTAGTGGGGCTAGGACAGTATACAATTATGGTTGTTATTTTGTTTATTGTTATAGTGAAAAATAATCATGTAATTATTGACGTTGACGAAAAAGTATCAATCTGCTTTTGTGATTAATAAACATATGACGTCACAATGTAACTGACGTATTATGTTCCATGTAACTTCTCCGTCGCAAAAATTGAAAAAAAGGACAAAATCGCTTGTAAACCCAGTTGGAGTAAAAAATTACAGTTTTAAGCACATTTTTGCAATCCTCACTAAAATTTCCTATCCAATAACCTGAAAAACACTACAAAATTTGGTACAGTCAGAAAAAAAGCGGTGTCGAACCTAGAAATCGAGTAAATGGGGTCTTACCCAAGCTATCACTCCCATGACTAAGGTTTGCAAAGGGAGAGACGCCAGACAGACTAAAGCCAGCTTCCAGCCTTTGATCAGAGCCAAAATAATGCCGGAAATGAAAGTGCTGCCTAAGAAAACCACCATACCAACCTTCTCCCCCAATCCGTCCTCCACTTTGGGGATGTTACTAGAATTTTTGGAGGTGGAGAAGTGGTTTTTGGAGTGGTGGAAAGTACTTACTCGGTTATAATGCTGGCAAAGTCACCTGTTTGGTTCGTGTTGTACCATTCGATGTCCTGGTTGAGAACTTTTTCCAAGAAGAGTTTCCTCATTTTGAAGGCCTGTAAAAATAAATCAAAATTTTGTTGTAATCACAGTCTCATAGATTAATTACAGTTAAATTTAACCGTAAAGAATTTGCTATAAATTTATAATTTTTTATAAAAAAAAATTAAAAGTCAACCTAAAAACCGTCTGACGCCAGACAATAGGGTGAAAAACCAGTAGACGTCAAATTTGGGTGTTTTTAGGCAAATTTCCTCGACTAAACCATTCAAACCAGGTTGAGATTAAACTTAACTACTGAATTTTCCTTGACTTATGGTCTAAACCATAATGTCAAACTTAACCAGACGACCGAACTGGCTTGGAGGAGGGTTAGTATTATTAATAATTTAAATTCGTAATGCAGTGTTCAGTTTTCGTAAATGGCGAAATCTTTACAATACATATGAAGCAGCTGAAATAGCTTAACAGTTAAAAACATGTATAAACCCTTCCTAATTAAAATTAAGATTTCAATAATTACCTATTTGTGTGATCTTTTTTTTTGTAGATGATGAGTTTAATTTTTGAGAAGTACCCTAGCCAAGAGTTTTATTTTTTGTTATTTTGTGACTTGCTGATTTATTTTCTAAAATTGTAATTAGCTACAAAATATAAAAACTTTTCTGTTAGTAGCTGTTGCTGTTCTGTTAGTAAGCAAACCAAATTTCAAATAATGCAAACTACTTTTTATTGATGCTTTACGTTGACAGATGACAGAGTTAACTATGACGTCAGAAAAGTTAACTACTGTAAATGTGTGTCACGACTTAAACTTAACCACTCCAAAAAGTTTGATCGAGAAAATTAGCCTTTTGTTTCAAACGTAATTTAGCCTGTCCTAAACTGTCAACATATGATCCATAAAGTTCCAAAACTACAAAAAAATTCAGTAAAAATGGCATTTTGCAGCTTTATGAGTCAAGTTTTAACAATTCTGTCATTTGACTGATTATTCGAGACAGAGTTTGGTCTGTTATGAACTTGGCAATTGGCAAAATACGATCCATAAAGTTATAAAAATACATTATTACTAAAAAAATTATGTAATTGAGTTATGAGTAATATTTTTACAATTATAATGTGGGACTGTTTATTTCAGGCGTAATTTGGTATGTCACAAAGGTGGTAATTGTCAAAATGTAAAAAAGCTATCAAACTTCAAAACATATAAATGATTGTAATTCAGTGAAAATGGCATTTGGTAGCTCTATGAACCAAATGTTGACAAATGACGTTTGACTGTTTGTTTTAGACCTAATTTTGCATCGCTAAGTATTACCGATTGGCCGGTAGAGAGCGTCAAAGTTGATTAATATTGGTTGTACATTTCAGTGTATCTCGAAAACTACTTCACCTGGCGACTTGAAATTTTTATCAAAAATATATTTCAATAAACCGCAACCTGATCATATTTAGACTTTTTTCGCAAGATACACCATTTGGCCGTAAAAAATAAAAAACTGAAATATTAAACAACAGTTTGAAAGGACAGTCAGAGACAAAATCGCTTGTCAAACCCACTCGGAAAGAGAATGAAATCCTCATTAAATTTCCTATCAAATAACCTAAGAAAACACTACAAAACTGGGTACAGTCAGAGAGAAAGGCGGGGTCAATATTTGAACTACTAGAAACAGAGTTTGAAAGAACAGTCAGGGATAAAAAAATAAAATCGCGTGTAAAATGTCCTAGAAGTAAGAAAATTACAGTTTTAAAATCATTTTTTAAATTCCCATTAAATTTCCTATTCAATAACTTGAAAAAACACTACAAAAAATTAGTACAGTCAGAAAGAAAAGCGGTGTCAAAATTTAAACTACCAGAAACGATTTGAAAAGATAGTCAGAGACAAAATTGCTTCTCAAACCCACCTGGTAAAAAGATTGGTTTTAAGAACTTTAAAAAATTATTGTTTTAAGAACATTTTTGAAATTGTCGTTAAGTTTGCTATACAATAACCGGAAAAAACACTACAAAGTATGGTAGAGTCAGGAAGAAATGCGGTGTCTGTAAAAGACGGTCAGGTACAAAATAGCCTGTAATGTAAAATCGATTTGAAGTGAGAAAATTACAGTTTTAAGCACATTTTTTGAAATCCTCATTAAATATCCTATTCAACAACCTATAAAAACTCTACAAAATTAGATACAATAAGGGAGAAAAACGGTATCAAATAGCTGCCTGATAGCCTAAAAAAACACAACAAACCTGTCTTAAGGAGCTTTGAGTGAGACAGAAACAGGAAACGTAGCTGCATACAATGATGACGATCGTTGTCACTCCAGTCATTAGAGCAAAGTATCGCGTTCCTTCGTATAGTCTTCTCACTTCTTCCTGATGTTCTTCTGAAGTGAGATTCTGATTTAGGGATGTGGAATAAGCCAGGAAAACCCCAGAAGCGTCTCCAAAAAGGATCATTAAGTAGGGCTGGGATAGGCCGCATATGGCTGATCCAATTACTCCAACGATAATCAGTAACTTGTCTAGTGAAGAGGCGAATTTGTACTGAAAAAAAAAACAAGAGAATAAATCAACAGAAAAAAATAAAAATCAGGGTTTTCCCCTGAAAAAAAAACAATGAAAATACAATGGTTAGATTTTGTCTTAGAGCAGAACAATTTTCAATGAATTTAACATACAAACAAAACAAAACTTTTTGATTTTCTTCTAATTAGCTTGCAGTGAAATGCCTAATTTAGTTAAATGGGACCATATGACTACTCAAAAATACAACATATAAAAAACATGCATGAAAGGCATTGTTTGGCGAAAAACATAAATAAAAAGTTGTAAAAACGTGTTTTTGTAGCTCTATGAGTAAGTTTTTTGACATTTTGACGTTTGACTTATGACATTTAATGGTCTGTCATAAACTTTTAACTGTCAGAATTAAGTAATTAAGTCAAAATGCTATAAAATAACAAACTTACTGAAAATATGTAACTGACGGTAAATTCAATAATTTCAAGCTCCATGGAGCGTGCAGAGCGTTTTTGACGTCACGATGATGTATTTTGGCAAAACCATAATTTGACCAATTTTCAAATTACATTGTTGTGTCGTCAAAACCGCTCAGCTCGCTCCATGGAGCGTGAAAACCAATGCGGCATTTCTTACTTCATATGATTTTGACAGTTTTGAAGTTTGACATACCTGACTCGGATGTCATAAACGTAATAAGTGTCAAAAAAACTTACTTAAAAATATGTAATTGACGGTAAATTCGATAAACGACATTTTATTACTTCATATGAGTATGGTTGTGGTATATGAAATAACTGTCACGCACCAGAAGAAAAGACTTTAATAATACCAAAAAATACAGTTAAAGAATATGTCTTAACTAGATTAATAAATTTTATCGACTAACTAGAAAAATTATTGAAATGACCAATGTCCGCACTGACTGTGGAGGGGATCTTCTGACAGGCTAGGGGAGGGGATCTTCGTTAAGGCTAGCGTACTGAGCGGTAATTCTTCCCCCCTGAGATCCAACGACGAGGGTTAGCGAGGTAGTTGGACATCAGCTAGCTCTATTTTAAAACGATCCTTAGCTTCTTTGTCCGCTGGTTTACTTCTGCTTTTTGGCAAACAACGAGATCGTTCCATCTTCTTATAAATGAGGTAGGCTGCTACTAAGATCATAAGGCAGGTACAGGCGATGGTCCATGCACTGGGTACATATGATATTTGAGTTTTTATTGATTTTAGGTCATCAAGATTCATGTTTTCGGTGAGTTGAAATTTCATGAAGTTTTTGGGCACTTTGTGTTGATTAGATGGTTTGTTGACCAGGTCAGGAAACAAAATAGATTGAGTTTGGTTAATAAAAAACTTGATGTTGGTTAATGTGACTTTTGATGAACTGATGGTACTTCTAACAAGTAAGTTCCCATGATAAGTCGTTGAACTTCATTTTGTGAATTGCATTTCAATTTGAACGTTTTTTCATTAGGTATCCTTATAATCCATTGGTTAGAGTTTTCTAATCGTGTGATTATTGTGCCAGATAGATTGATTGGCATTTTTTGGCAATTTGAAGTATCTTTCATTTCCAGCCGCCGGATTTCACAGGGATTGTTTGAATATGCAAAGTACCATTGGTTTTTTATTAAGTACTTATTACCCGGTACTATAACTTGAAACTGATTCTCAATAGGTTAGTATTTAATAAATAAATGCATAGTATTCTTATTTAATTTCAAAGGAAATTCATCCTTCTCCACGAACTGCTTTCTTTTGAACAATTGGTCATATAAATCAGCTGTGTTAATTATAGACGGATGATGCATTTGTTGTTGTATCCAGTTTTCTGTCTTGCAAAATTGATGTGGATGTTTCAAACATGTTTATCAGTTGGTTAGCAACGTCGGTTATCATATTCTCGTTGAGGACGTTGAAGTCGTATTTCCAATAATTTCTTAGTTATGCCTTATCTGCTGAACCGTTTCGTTAATTTTCTTTGGTTGGATCCACCCAGCGCGTCGGAGACCTTCCTCGTGGTCGTTTACCATTAATCTAATCATATCGTTCACCATCTGTATAATCTAAGTTACCTGCAGTTGATTTAAAAATCGATCCCAGTGCATTGATTAGTCCTCGTTTTGTTTTGAGGTTGAGGCAAAATTTCAGAAAGTTTTGTGTCGACTCTATTTTCGGCAAATTTAAGAATTTTTAAATAAATAGAAATCTCAAATTGAAAATCTTTATTTTGTTTTTACAAGTTGTTGAAGTATTAGTGATTAATTTTTAAGTTTATTAATTTCTTTAATTAATGATTGGATTTAAATCGTAAAAATGTATGAGTTTGTAAGAATATTTTTCTAATCTTGCTGATCCTAGTTTTAGTGGAATTATTCCAGGATTGTTATCAAGTTATTGATGGCAATTTTTTCTTCAAATCCGAGAATTCCAGTTCTGAAATTGAAATCCAAGAATTAGTCGAATGAGTATGTTTTTTGCAGAGGTCACACAGGTATCCATGTGAACCTTTGGTTGTCGTTCGGTAGAAATTACCTTTCTTGCAGGGTTGGTTCCCGTTAATTTAACAGGCTTAGAATATTTATTAGCACTTATATTTATATAGAATTATGTTGTCTTATGTGTTGCATAATGAAAACTTTTTGATCAGGTTGAAAAATATTAGTCTCGTCCCGTTTTTCATTCCTTTTCTCAATGAGTTTTTGTTTATTATTCATGAGATCTGAATTCAATTTTGAATACAATAATTTTGTTTTCTCCTTATGGTCATTAATGCAATTGATTTTTAGAATTTTATCTAATTCATGATTAAATGGGTCGTCATTACAACATATGACCAGTTACAATGGCGATAGGTTGTAGTTGCGTTGAAGAATGTATTGAATGATTATATGCTAAAATAGCGTAAAGCATTTTCATTTTAACTGGTGTTTTAGCAAAACCTTTAGTGTTAAGTAAACGGATATGTTTGATAATAGTACTATGAAACCTTTTTATTTGTCCATTTGACTGAGGGTGGTATGGTGAAATAAAATGGATTTTGATTTTGTGTAACTCGAACAGTTCGGTCACAACTGAATTTTTAAACTCGTTTCCATTATCTATGATGATTTGTTTTGGAATGCCATAATGAGAGAAAAATTTAATCAAGTTGTCCGTTATTTCTGTAGTTGAAAGCGAATTTAGGAAATAAGCTTGCACATATTTGGAAAAACTATCAATGATTGTCAAAAATTTTTATTGTTCCAAAGTAAAAGTGTCAAGATATACAATTTCCAAGTGTTTACTGGCTGTTGGTGTTAAATTTATTTTTATTTTTATTGGATTTCGTTCATATTTGCTTTGTTGGCAAATATCGCAATCATTAATGAAACTTTGTATAGCGTCTTTGGTATTGGGCCAATAATATTTTGTTTTAACACGTTGGTATGTTTCATCAATACCTCGGTGGTTCGTTTTTCCTTCCTGGTAATTTTTAATTTAGTTCCTTATTAATACTCGTTTTATCGGTTACATCCATTAGTTTTTTAAGACATCTTAAAAGTATAATGGACGGCTATTTAAACTATTTTTGAATTGTGGCTGAAAATTTCTCGTACGTATTAGGGTTTTCAAAAAAAATGTAATATTGAACACCTGGTAATACATATTCCTTCACAAAATTTACAACATCAATTTCAAAGTTGTTTTCCGATAATTGAACATATATCCTCTTTTTCTTTTCAAACAAAATTGTAATTTTGGGATTTGCTGGAGCATGTCCTACTAAACTGAAAATAATTTGATTTTGAACAAAGTTAACTGCAGTGTTACTCATGGGTATACCTACTACAGGATTTTCAAGGTTTGAATGTACCGTGACGTCATCGTCCTCAGCTGGTTGTTCATTTTCTTGAGTAACTGATGGTATGGTGCGTTCATTAACTCGTGATTCTATAGTGTCGTTGTCCGTATGTACGATAAGTGATACGTTGTCAGTCTGGTCTGGGAAATGTGTTTTTAAAGCCTCTTGAATGATTTGATCTATTTCAGAATTATTTTGTTGCTGTTCGTCTTGATCCAATTTATTTAATTATATTTATATTTTCCGAGCTTATTGAGAAGATCATTGATGTTAGGTAGAGGATACTTATCATCAATGGTTTTCTGATTTAAACCGCGGTAATCAACAACAACTCTCCAACTTTTTCGGTACTACCCAAATAAGTGAGGTCCACAGAGAATTACTCGGTCTGATGATATTTTGATCAAGCATTTGTTTTATCTGTCTCTCAACTTCAGCTCTATGTATGAAGGGATATCGATAGGACTTTGTGTATATTAGTATTTCATCAGTAGTGCGAATTTTATGTTTAATTTTGCTCGAAAAAATGTTAATGGAGTATTTTCGCGATAGAAAATGTCAGATTATTCGGTAATTTTAAAAAATTTTGACTTTTGTTCAGGATTTAAATGATCCATTCTAAATTTTGAAAAGGCCAGTTTATTGGTTTTGTTATAGTCATCGAAGTTATTGAGATTTATTTGTTCGATTTCTTGTTTGTTGAATTGTTCGACTGCAATAGGTTGGGAAAGGTCAAAGGTAATGTGATCTGTCGTTTTATTTAGTATAGTAGTTAGCGCGGTACCATTTTCAGCAGAAGAAAAAGAAAGACTTTCTGGAATTTTACAATTGTTATCAAAATTTTGGTAAGGTATAATTATTTCGTCTTTTTTTAAAGTCCCCGATATTAAAGTCCCAATTTGAATAACTTGTTCAGTTCGAGGTGATACAGTTATTAAATTTTGGGAATTTTTTAGTTTATGATATGCGCCAAATAACTGTCACGCACCAGAAGACTTATTTTTAAAAAACTTTAATAATACTGTCACGAAGGAAATAAATCAAATTTATTTCACTTGAAAAAAAATGTGGAATCTATATTACTTGAGTGGAAACATTAAAATTGTGGAATGCGGTTAAAGTGCAACTGCACTTATGATGCAATAGCTGAACTATGCACCGGAGTGTGACCGGACGCTGGGTTGCAAAATATTTCCAAGTACCGAGGGTCGAATAGTCGTCACGAGTTGTCGGCTAGAGGAGACCAGGTCTGAGAGTTTTTTGATTGGCGAAACCAGTGTTTGGAATGCTATGCATGTTTGTAACTCTCAAGTAAAGATATTGGTGAACGCGCTCCAAGTGACAAGCCTCTCTCCAAGATCCTGTCTTCATTAAAGGTGTAAGTATGATTATTGTACTTTTATGTTGTGTATTGATTTACGCCTGTTTGATGATGATCTTATTGGAAGTTAGCAACGTTTTTGTTGGATTAGGAAACCGGTTATTTTATTAGTTAGTAAGCAGTGACTTTTTTTATGTTAAGGAACTTATTTAATAGAACTTGATGGTAGAGTTAACTGTGTGTTTTATTTCACGCTGAAACGAGATCCGAGGCAAATAAGTTGAATTAAATTCAACACGTCACGCTAGTCGTGACAATACCAATAAAGGATACAGTTAAAGAATATAAAATTATTGAAATGACCAATGTCCGCCCTGACTGTGGAGGGGATCTGCTGGCAGTGCTCACTCGGTGAATCTTAGTTAGGGTTAGCGTACTGAGCGGTGAGATAATTCATGTCTGACTCGGATGTCATAAATGTGACAAATGTCAAAATTATTTTAATAAAGCTGTAAAGGAACAAACTTACTTAAAAACGTGTAACCGACAACCAATTATATAAATAGCTTTTTATTGCTTCATACCAGTATGATTTTGACCGTTCTGACCTTTGGTAAGTCTGACTCGGATGCCATGAATGTGACATGTCAAAATTAGTTCTATAACGCTACAAAACGTCAAACTTACTTAAAAATTTTTAATTGACAATAAATTCAATAATTGGGCTTTTTTAATACTGTATATGACTATTATGTAAACAATTTTGACGTTTTGCAAGTCGGACTCGTATGTCATGAATGTGAAAAATTTTAAAATTCTTTCTATTAAGCTATAAAGCTACAAAATACACTATAAATAATAAAACAGGGCTTAATTTTAGAAAAACAAAATTTTGTCTAGGCGGCTAGGCAAATGATTGCAACGCAGCACACGTAGCACACTTAGCAACGTTATTCAACTATTTTGTTTTATGTCAGTCAAATTCTCACATTGTAATTGTTGATCAAGTCACTAATTTATCAGTTACGTTTTGAGTGAAATGAATTTTTAAAATTATGAGAAGTACGATATGGTGGAATGCTTTAATCAAAGCAATAATAATCCCGAAATTGCTTCTGAAAACTATTTACTTCGGTACCCGGAAAGAAGACAGCCGCACAAGTCTATTTTCAACCGATTAAAGAAAAACCTTATAAATTATGGATCATTCAAAAAGCCACGTTCGAAAACATACACTATTGAACACAAAGAAGAAACAATAAATGTATTAGGAATGGTGGCGGCAAATCCGTCCACGTCCAGCAGAAAAATTGAGGAGGAATGCGGGACTTCAAGAAGGCGCGCCTTAAATATTCTTAAAACGCATAAATTCAAGCCTTATGTTATTAGAAAGCGACACCATCTTTAGCCAACAGATTCTCAAAGAAGATTGGAGTTCTGCCAGTGGTTTTCTCAGAAAGTTCGTCAAAATCCAAACTTTTAGCGAAATATAATTTGGACAGATGAAAGTTTTATCACCAGTGCCGGAATTTTTAATAGGCATAATGCTCATTATTGGTCCGATGAAATCCACATCAGGCAGTCTATGTCCGAAATCAAGGGCGATTTGGATTTCATGTTTGGTATGCTATCCATGATAACCGCGTTTTAGCATATCACATATTTCAAGAAAATCTCAACGGCCAAAGATATTTAGACATTCTACAACAACATATTTTTGAATATGTTGACCACTTACCAATAATCCAGGCGAGTAATTTGTTCTTTCAACAAGATGGTGCTCCAGCCCATAATACCAGAGCTGTTATGGATGGATTAAATTTAAATTTTGGATGTAATTGGATTGGAAATAAGGGACCCGTAAAATGGCCACCACGGTCACCTGATTTGACCCCGCTTGATTTCTTTTTTTGGCGACATATTAAAGACAAATTATATAGAAAATGCAACAACAACCTTGAGATACTTACAGAAAATTTTATCGAATGTGTTAACTCAGTTTCCAATATTCATATTAAAAGTGGTGAAAAAACACGCAACCGTCTCCACAATATATTTATTAAACCCTCAAAATGAGGTGAAGGTCAAAATCCCTGACATGTTTCGAGCATATAGATGCTCATCTTCAGAGGCTTAGGTTTGGTAAACACCGCCGACTGTCTTTCTAGACGGGGAGAGACAGTAAGACCCAGGTTGAATTTACATTAAGATTTTATGTGAAACATTTTAGAGTTACAAACCCATTATGGGGGAAAAAACAAGTTGACACTACATTAAATTACATTACTTAAAAAAATTAATATTGACCGGGCTACATTCGCCCTGGGTCAGGATGACCCCTAATTTTGCACTACAGCCCTTGACAACTCTCACCGGTTCACACCGGGGTGGGTGTTATTTTTTCTCCCTATAATGGGTTTGTTAACTCTAAAATGTTTCACATAAATTCTTAATATAAATTCAACCTGGACCTTACTGTCTCTCCCCGCCTAGAAAGACAGTTGGCGGTGTTTACCAAACCTAAGCCTCTGAAGATGAGCATCTATATGCTCGAAACATGTCAGGCATTTTGACCTTCACCTCATTTTGAGGGTTTAATAAATACCAGGTGTCCAAGAGCACCCTGGACATAGGAGATTAACATGGGAAAACGGTTTTGATTTTTTTGCGCCTGTACGGTTGATTTGATTGAAAAATCGTAATAATGAAAGTTGTAGTACCTATCACGGACTAGTTTTCTGTATTTTTTTCGGATCTCTAACTTGAGCCCTTTCGTCGTAAAACACTAACAAAAATGAGAAAATTTAAACTTTTGGCCTGCACTGTATAGGCGGTTGTCGGGCAACGGGTAAACATTTCATTGTTGCTCGTACGGTTTATTACAGTGCAGGTAAAAAGTTCAAATTTTCGCATTTTTGTTCGTGTTTTACGACGAAAGGGCTCAAGTTAGAGATCCGAAAAAAATACAGAAATCTAGTCCGTGATAGGTACTACAACTTTCATTATTACGATTTTTCAATCAAATCAACCGTACAGGCGCAAAAAAATCAAAACCGGTTTCCCATGTTAATCTCCTATGTCCAGGGTGCTCTTGGACACCTGGTATATTGTGGAGAAGGTTGCGTGTTTTTTTACCACTTTTACGATTTCACCTCCACTGCGAGTAACATGGACTACTACTTCACTCTGATTTTAATATGTTACCGAGTAGTATTAAGGAATGTGAGGTTATTCATGATATCTATAATTTATGACTAAATACATTTAATTTTATGACTTTATGCTTTTATGTACATTATTGTGTATATTTTTTAAGATTACTGTTTTTTGTATGTAGCTATTATGCTAAATAAATAAAATAAAAACAGGGTAATTCAAATTCGATCCTCACCATTGGAATCTCGGAAACTATAAGAGATACGAGAATAAGAATTACGAGAAAGTTTAAATTGGGGCAAAGTTGCGCAGTTTAAAGCTCAACCAAATGCCGTTCGCCAAAAATTTCGATTTTCCGAGTGCTTCCGACGATATCCGAAAAAAACTGAAAATTTTATTTTTGGTTTTTATTTATTTCTAACCTTATTTGAAGAGATATCCCAAAATTAAAAGCATCTTTCATTGCCATTTTTCCCAGCTATTCGATGATGGATTCAAATTTGCCACACGATGTTTCGTTTTTTGGCAGTCATTATCAACTTGCTTTTTCTTTTTTTTTACTTTTTTTCTTATGGGTGTCATATTGGATTTTTAGCCCACCAAATAGTATATTTTCTTCTGATTTTAGTGATGTATAATACCTTATGGTTTGCTTCATAAATGACAAAATAATTCAATAAGAACTAACTTTACTTTAGTTGGCTTTGAGTTAATGAGACGTTTTATGATATTGTCACAAGTAGATTTTCGTTAATTACTTATTCAGCAAATAATCGGCCACTGACCGAAACAAGTCGTCGACCACTTGAGTTGCAAAATAAGCAATCGAACCTTTTTAGAACGGAAGCTAGCTAAGGTGTTGCAATCGCCAGTCAGCAATAAGTCATCAATTGTTCGGACAATGATCCAAGTGCTTAGACAAACAATTAAGAAATTGAACTGACTAAGGGATCGCAATACCTTACAATAAATAGCCGAGAAATTTGGAAGGAAGGAGTAGTCAGAAATTATCCGCGAAAACTAAACGGTTCGGTCGCGAAAGTTGAGGGAACTCTACCCTGACACTTACCCTCGTCCAAAATGGTTTGTGAATTAATTGTCATGTAAGTACAAGATAATTTGAATTAAACCAACTTATGTCTGACAATGCTTTTTATTTATTTTATTATCTTCTTATAAATTCAGTATTCGTTTAATCTTTCTCTATGAATAAACGTTGTTGTTTTTGTTATCCAATCTTTGAGTTTAACTTGACTACGACCCCAGCCTACACGTCCCCGCGTTACGACTAAAAATTAGATCGTGACAACTTGGTGGAGGCGCCGGGTATTCTAAATGTAGGTCTTCATTACCTACATGCCGGGTAAATCATAATTAGTATGTACAACTTTAAAGAAGAAAGTTTGAACTATGAAAGAATATACAGAGTTAGTAAATTGCATCAAACAAGCTAAGACAGGTTAGACGACATTAATAACAACGTTTGTCAAAAACAAAAAAATTTTTTTGTTAAAAGGGCTAATGACTCAAATAAGATCTTGGAAATAAGAAGAATCGAACTTTAAAAGTTCTAGTTTAAAGTAAAAATTAAAACCAAAAATGCGTTCAATTTTTTGTTTGTTTGTTAAGAAAACTAGCGAATATGAAACAAAAGAAATAATCGAACTGGTATAAACAGCTGATAACGTAGCTTAGTTTAGTATAATAAAAGTGACACATAGGGTTTGTTCTTACAAGCGACCTGTTAAAACGAAATAAAGGTTTCTTATTATGTTGCGGTGATGTAAACAGGCACAACAATGATTTGTGTTCTTATAGCGACTTCAGCTATTACGTTGTGTACTTATGAGTGTTGAGTGCACATTACCCCTAAAATGGGATGAAAGTACCCCTAGATTGGGATGAATTTACCCCGTGCAACGGGATGATGTATAATTATTTTGATGATGTCGCAGCGTGTTTAAATAATACAGAAATGTCCGTATTGGTAGAAGTACATTTATTTTAAATGGCACATAGCAATTCTGTTTGCCGTATGTGTAAATAAGGGCCGTAAAAGAATTTTATAAGAACAAACCCAATGTTAAAGTTGAAAACAAGAAAAAGAAAGACTAATACAAACATGTTTACAAAAAGCTCGTTTCTTGTCTCTTTTAATCAGATGAAAATTGAAAAACAACTACATTTGTCTAAACTTTCATGTATCGAAGATTCCTAATACTTACAGCAATCGGTTATGCGTTACTTTGGAAGTTTTCTTATTGGTTGTATTTATTATTCACTTTAAATCGATTATTTCTTGTATTTTTACGTTTCCTCAAAGCACATTACACTCACATTTCAATGAATGAATAGATTTGATCAACTTTTTAGTATAACTAAATTATTTTTATCTTAAATAAACTGTCAGACTTAAGTTCGGCTCGGACGAGGGTACGTCGAGGGGTACGTGTAACAAAACGCTAAACGATCAGCCACCAAGGTAAAATAAGGTAATAGTAGCGTCAAATTTAGTAGCTTTTCTTGAAAACGGTTAGAGATACAGATTTGGTTAAATGGGAGAAAAGTTGCATAATTATGGACTTAATAAAATGACGTTTAGAAAACATCTTAATATTATTTGGTTTTTGAGATATTAAAAAAAAATGAATTTTTTGATTTTGCATTTTAATTTTTTGTGACGTTAATATTCGGCCTAGACCAAAACTAATAACACTTCTCTACCGCAACTTGTAAAGTTCTTTAAAGTAGCATTATCAGTTTATCATTCTGACGTTTTGCTTTTGCGAAACCTTCAACTTAATGTTTTTAAAAACGGTCTTGATGTTTTTATCTTAGAATCTGAATGTCTTTTGTATTCCGAATTCAATAATGTATGAAACATAACTTTTTTGATTTTTACTTTTTTGCTCTAAACTTTAAAAACCTTTTTTTTTTCCTATTTTTAATTATAAATTATTAATAACCATTTAAATAACCTAAACAATTTATTGGCATACGCAATTTTTAAATTAAAAAAATAACACCAAAATAATTTTTTAGATCCGTAATAGGGCATTTCTTTATTAAGCTCAAAAAAACAGTAAAACGCATTTAAACCATAAAGTGTCATACATCACTGAATTTGGAGTAAAAATGTCTTTCAGAACCTGAAACTAAAAACCAATGACCGCATTTAAAAAAATGAGATGGTTCCACAAAGACGAAACGTTGGAACAAAAACTGATAATGCCACTTTAAAGAACTTTACAAGTTGCTGTGGAGAAATGTCATTAGTTTTGATCTAGGTCACAAAAAAATTAAATGCAATATCAAAAAATTCACTTTTTCCAAAATATCTCCAAGACCAAAAAATATTTCGATGTTTTCTGAATGTCATTTTATTAAGGCCATGATTACGCAACTTTTCTCCCATTTAACCAAATCTGTATCTCCAACCATTTCCAAGATCCCCATAGTGGCCCTCCTTATCCTGGACACACTGTATACGTTAAATTATAGTAAATGGTCAACAACTAGCCAAATGTAGTGCTTTTGACAGGTCTGTCTAGGATGTCAAGTTCCGAAAAACTATAAAATGACAGTAGTCAATACTTTTTTCAAAATTTCGATATTTAAATTGAAATTAACAAAGATTGCTCGTCTTTTTCTAAAACACTAATTTACATATAAAAATTAAAATAACTTACCAACTTGTAATAAGACACATTTTGGCCCTTTTCTCCAGACCTAAAAACCCCACAAATACGTATAATTATAATTCTTCAGAGAGTTTTCAAAAACTGTCAAAAAACTCAAATATTTGACAGTTTCTTTTTTGAGTCTTTTGACAGTTAGTGGCCAAATTCTTACAAATTTTTACTATCACTTTCGTTGCTTTTTCGGTCCATTATACACAAGCAATCAAAACAATACCTAATGAGTATTGTCAGCACTTTTATAAACTAATAAAGCGTTTTGCGTGTATAAGACTATAAGTAATTTAAACTAATTAATAATAATTGTTATCTGTCATTTCTTACTGTGATTTTATTTGCTTTATTAATAAATGAAACAGCTGCGCAAAGTACGGTCAAGGATTTAGTTAAAAGTTTATTAAGGCAAAGTTTTGACTGTTTGTTTTACACGTATTATTATACCGGGTGGCTCAAGAATTACTGGAAGTATTAAGTGTAAAAGTTACGCAATTTAAGGTTATGTTAAAAGTTAGGCAAAAGTTGTCTAAATCTACACTAAAAACCTGTAACCAAGTCTGTCCCCCGTAACTCGGCTATTTGACAAAATTAAGAGAGAAGAGATGTATAACATTTTTTTGCCAGTCTATGAGGAATGTTTTGCCCTCAAAGGACTCAGAATGGAGATATTTACTTCGGAATGTTTACTGGGGACACAGTGTCTCAATGTATACTTTACGAAAATTCAATGCCCCGTAACTCGGTTACAGTGCCAAACTCGAGGAAAAGTTACGGAACAAAAGTTATAGATAATTTAATTACCTACCAAAACTTTCGACAGACACTTTGCCCGAAAGGGTCTCAGAACAAATACAATTGTTTTGGAATATTTAGTGGGGGCAAAGTATCGGAATGTCTACTTACGGAAATGCAATCCTCCGTAACTCGGATACTTGGCAAAATTCAAAGAAATGTTAAGGAACAAATGTTGTAGGGAATTTAATTTTCCACTAAAACTTAGGAAGGACATTTTGTCCTTAAGGATCTCAGAAGGGAGATATTTGCTTAGGAATGTTTAGTGGAGGCAATGGCTACTTACGCAAAATCAATTAACTTTTGGGTACAGTTTGACAGTTTTGAAGTTAGTGACAGTTGTCACGTGGTGCTAAAACACGTGACAGCTGTCAAAGTCAGAACTGTCAGAAAAACGTTTTATAACGAATACTGCAAGAAAATTTTTCTTAACACTGACTTTTACAACTTTTGAGTATAGTTTCAGAGTTTTGACGTTACGTTAGTGACAATTGTTACGTCGTTCTAGAGCATTATTTGACTAAAAGGTTACGTAACAATTGTCAAAATAACCGTCCTAAATTTCAGAAGCACGTCCCGTTTCGAAAACTGTTTCTTGAAGATTCTAGGCAAATTTTGACGGTATTGACATTAGTGACAGTATCACGTGGTTTCAGAGAATAATTTAGATTTACCGTCACGTGACAACTGTCAAAATTAATGTCATAATCTCAAAAAACACGTTTTACATCAAAAACTTTTATAAACTCCGATTTTTGCAACTTTTGAGTATAGTTTGACAGTTAAATAGCTTTTGACGTTAGTGACAGTTCTCACGTGGTTTTGATAGTTTTGTCGGTATTTATACAGAACATGTTTTAAAGTGTCTCTAGTCAACTGTTACATAAGTCAAAACTGTCGAAATATCATAAGAAAACCTTCTTTTTACGACACAAACAATTACAAGAGCTGCAAGAAATCAAAAAACAGCAAACATTTTTAAAAAAGTAACAAAAATCTATAGAAAAAAATGTGTTATTTAGTGACGTTTTATAGGAAAAATAGTTTGGCCACTAGAGGACGCTAAATAACAGTTTCTCTATAAAACTAAAATCACTAATTTCTTAAATTTAAATTCACTGGGCACAGTTTGGCATCACTGTTAAGGTTATTAACAAAGAACCATTTTTCAAGAAAACATCAAACTTGACGACAATGTCTCCAGACTGTCCTGACGTCATGTTTTCTAATTTAGAAGATAGTAGCAATAATTGGACCACCCTGTATAGTAACACTACTGTTTGCACGGTTATCACAAAAATAAAACAAAACAATGAGCCTTATCTTTGATAAGTTTGGCAACAATAAAGTTTACAATGTTAAAATAATTCAATTATCAAGGAAAGTCTTTTCGATGTACAGTGTTGCCAAAATAAAAAATTATTAAAATTGTGCTAGGTTAATGAAATTATTGAACATTAAAAATTTGGACTTTTGTGCAGCTTGCTCCGTCCCTACGGGGTGTAAGGGATTCTCACTACCCTCGAACGGACATACGTCATTATGTGCCTTAGAAACGTTCCAAAGGGCGTTTCGGGCCGGTGGACAGTTTTTGAAAAATCTCGGTCTAAATGACGGCATGTTCCGGCTTGCTAAGACTACTAAATTCAAAATTGCCACCCTCTGAAGGGGTGGAAGGCGTAACGACTATATGGGCTTCCAGGACACCCATGAAGGCTAGATAAAGCCAAAAGGGCAGTCTGACACTCAGCTTGGTTTTTGAAAAAATTGACAAAAACTAATTTTTAAAAATAAAAAATTTCGAATTTTGTGCGGTTTGCTCCGTCCCTACGAGGTGTAAGAGATTGTCCCTATAAACGTACCAAAGGGCGTTTTGTCACTATTGAATATTATTAATAGGGGTAGTGTTCCTGAAAGCGCTTATACGGAGACGTGGCAACGTTGCAAAACTCGGTAGATAGAGTAAGTGTTATGCAGAGATGTAAAAGCGGTGATTTTCGAGTCGGAAAATTTCCATTTTTAAAAATTTACCAGAAAATTACGCTATGCTTAAATGAAAATTTTTCTTGATAGGGAGAATTGTCAAACAATTTGTGCATTTTAATGAAATAACTTACGACATCTAAATTTAATGATTAAAAGTACATTAAACTTTAAGTTAGAAATTTGGATTGATATTGGATGTTTGGTACAACTGGAAAAAAGTTACTTATGGAAAAAACAAAAGAAAATCCCTGGGTAATACTCGCAACGAACCATTAAGGGGAACAAGCAGCGGCAGCTCCCATCGGTGGCATTTCTATTTCTTTCCGGACTGGCTCCTGATACGACAACCGAGCAGGTTTGTGAGTACCTAACTCAGAATGGCCTTGAAGGAGCAACTTGCGAGAAGATGCACACCAGAAAGGAAAAATATCGTACCTCATTTAAACTGATTGTGCCCAGAAGAGACAGGGACAACTATCTTAACACACACTTATGGCCAAGAGGAGTAGTAGTAATCCATTTTCTGAATCTGCAGCGCCGGGAGAGAGCGATGGGGATGCCACCCCAGTCCCAGTTACTGCCACAACGGGACTAAAGTCTCCAATAAAGAGACTGACTTTTATGCACCTAATGTCAGGTCGCTGCGTAACAAGGTGTCTCGGCTGGAAGCTTTCATTGTTCATAGGGGCATAGACATACTGTGTGTAACAGTACAGGGTGCTGCATTTTCGATGGTTTTACGGGGCACAGAGAAAACGGTAATAGATAGAAGAAGTAGCTTACGTGTTCCGATCTCTTTTTCCGAGCTGAGATGACTGGCGAAGAGTGGGCTGCGCAAACTTCTTTTGTTTCAAAGATACGGGGTAGATACTTTAATAGGGGGAGATACTTTAATAAGATAAGATAAGATAAGATGTATTAAAAATATTAAATTTTCTGATGTGTTAGTTTATATGATTTCCGATTTTGTTTGGTATTTTAGGTATTGGCCGTTTTTTAGCTTAGCAAAGGTTTTTTTTTTAAATAACAGGATTAATCTCTACAAACTTATATGTTGTAATACACCGTTGAAAAGGTAAAAATCAACAGAATTAAATGACGTAAAAATATAAAGGATGTTCCATTTACAAAAATGTAACTTGTTTGAGATTCCGGTACTTGGTAACTATCAAACAAGTGGGGGGTGATACTGCAATATTTGTTAGAAATGATTTTAATTTTAGTTTTAAAGTAATGAACCTTGAACAACATAATGTGGAAAAGTGTTTTGAGTGTTCATGTATATTTATTAAGGTCTTAAATCTATATGTCCTGGTAGTCTATAGGTCACCGTCGGGTTCCTTTGACACCTTTCTGGATGCTGTGGACTCCATGATTGAAGCATTTGACCTTGACCCTGGTAAGTTCGTGGCTGTGCTCGGTGATTTTAATGACTGTTCGAAAAGTGTGTAAGTGCCGCGGAAGAAATTGCATGGTGTTGTGCGGTTAAGAAGAAAAGACGACCGTTCGGTGTCGACTGTCATTAAATTTGTTACGCCTCACGCTTTTTCGGTATTCTTTTAAGGTTGATGGACTTCGACTTTCAACTTGAAACGTATCGCACGTCTGTTTCGTGGGTGCCATTTTTTGTCGCTAAGAAACCACGTTTCTTGAAACGGTGTTCAGAGAAATTTGAAGTTGACGACCGAATTCCGCAGCCGGTCGGGTGGAAATGTGGGGCCTCTAAGTGGAAACGTCGATTCCTGAAGGTCTACGGGGAATTGTCTTGTGCGGTGCACTTCCAAGAGGCGGAAAGGGTGAAAACCTAGGTCAAGACCACGTGGATGTGACAGTGACGGTTATAGTTTCCACGAGGAATGACTATATCTTTCACTCGGATCGTGCCCTTAAGGCGATTTTTAGTCTTATTTATGCAAGCGGGAGAGATGAGAGTTTCTCAGACGTACGCAAGTGCCTCTTCCGCGGATCTTTAGTAATCGTGTATCGCGTAATCGCGTTATTTAATCTGGCTGAACGTCCCACTGACGAGTGGCCATCGTAACCACAACACACACATACACTCTTTTAAGGTTAAGTTTTGTTGCAATTGTTAATGGCCTGCTTTTATATAAAACTGTCTTGCTTTGTTGCAAATGTATTTCTTTTGTTTTAAATGTGCCTATGTTGGCAAAGTAAAATACAGTCCATTACATTTTTCTTAGTATTTTTTCTTGAAGGCAAGAAACTGATCTATCGAAGCAAAATTGTAGGAGTTCTGAACGGCAGTGCTACTACATATTTTTTGATCCTTCTAACCGGATGTTGGTATTTGGATGATTTGATGTTGCCTGTTGGTACTGTGGAACGTGGAAAAGCTGCAGCTTGGTAGCTGAAGCTAAAGATATTCCTGCTGGAGTGAAATCCAGGTGCTGTTCTGTTATTGGAGTCCACATTTAAAGCAGAAGTGCAGGTCAGAACATTCTGTTTCATATTTGACTTGTTGAATGGTCTTTTTTTGAAAAGTTAATGTACACAACAACTCTGTGAAAAATGGCACAGGTTGAATCTGTGGAAATAGCCCTCAGGACAGCCTATAAAAGCAGAACATCTGCAAAAGGGATTATTACTATAGTGAAAACTTTTTTATTAGCCAATAAAGACTCATTTTGAATAAGTATGAGTATATAAATCGGAAAATTACTCTCAATGCTGCTTATGAAAAACTGTGTACACTATCGATGATCTGGAAACTGATCCAGCAAAAAAAGTGACATCATTGATACTGAAAATAAGTATTTTACTGTAATGTCTAATTTAAATGTTATATTAGAAAGTCTAGGGTCATGTGATAGTAGTATTAGTAATATTAATAATCAAATACGCTTACAATCACCTAGCCAATCTAGTAAAGCAAAAGGTTCCACACATACACAAGTTACAAAAATGCCTGAAATTAGCATTGATAAATTTTCTGGTGAACAACAAAATTGGGACAGTTTTTTCGAAATATTTAATGCAGTTGTTTTATGCAATAAAGATTTAGCTGTCCAAAAATTAATATATTTAAAGTCATATTTGGTAGGTGAACCATTAAAACTTGTAGAGCCTTTTTGTTAGCTTATCTTTAATAGGGACTAATTTACTTGTTGCTATTAATATTTTAAAGAAAAGGTATGAAAACATATTAGCAACAATATTCAATCATATACAAGGTTTAATGGATGTTAGTTCATTGTCTACGTGAACTTCAAGTTCTTTACGAGACTTTGTAGTTAAGGTTAAATAACATATAGAGTGTCTTAAAAATTTAAATGTTTCTATTCAGGATTGGGTCTTTATTTTAGTGTTTATTTTATCTCACAAGTTAGACGTTAATACAAGGAGAAGTTATGAGTGGGAACGTGGACCTACAAATATGTCAATCTTGATTGACTTTTTGAATTTTGTGAAAAACGGTGCCAGGCATCTGAAAACTTCTCAGGTTCAGAGTCTGTGCAGAAAGTTCCAGGAAATAAGTATTATTCTCATTTGGCCCAAGAGCACGTAAGTTCTCGGGTAAGTTGTGTATATTGTAAAACGTCAAATCATGCAATTGCAAAATATTTTAAATTTAAATCCTTAACTGTTGCTCATAGGCGGAGATTTGTTTATGATAACAGATTATGTTTTAAATGTTTTTCACCTCATAATGCTTCTCAGTGTAAACTTAATAATTGTTTAATTTGTAAACAGCCTCATCATTTATTGCACTATGAAAAATGCTCTTCTGGAGAGGCTGCAGGTGATAAATCAAATTACCAGAATTCTGAGAGGAAAAATAAAAATTTAGTTTTTTTATCTGAAAATTTAACTGGTAACTCAGTAAAACATCAGTTTAATCAAGCTGGAGAAAATAGACAAAATAATGGTGGTATTTATTCCACTTGTGCAGAAACGAAAACAAGTTTGTTGGCTAAAATTGAAAATTATGTTTTACTGGCAACTGCTGTTGTGAATCTTGTAAATAAACATGGAAACATTACTACTGCCAGAGCAATCTTAGATAGTGGCTCTCAATTATCTCTGATTACTAATAAATTGATTAAAAAATTAGGACTCTGAACTCATCACTTAAATGTAGCTGTTCATGGTATTGGTGGAAATTTGTCTTGTAAACAAGCTGCAGATATTAAGTTTACTTCACGTGTTGATTCTGGTCGCGAGTTTTCTGCTAGTTGTCCAGTGGTAGAGTATATAACTGGAAAATTGCCGCAATTTCCCATTAATTTGAATAAACTTGATATACCTGGTGACATTATTTTAGCAGATCCTACATTTAATTATTCTCAAGATGTAGATTTACTGTTTGGAAGTGATGTTTATTACAATCTGATTACACCTCATTTAATTTCTTAATGTCCGACAGGGCTATTATTTCATCAATAATGACACCTATTAAGGTCAATTATCTAAGAAATAATGCCCTAGGGTGTTATTTTTCATAATGGCCTCAATTGAGCTAATCCTACCATCAGAAACTGGACATACTCCAATTACTTTAGCCATTACCCACTTAAGTGGTGGTAAGTTATCATCCTTTACCAAAACCACTTGATTGACCTTGGGATGCAGAGAACCATTTAGGTCTTTGTTGTAGTCGGGTTAAGTATTCTTTCGACCACCTCTTCCAAAACTGTTGCTTAATATTGCTTTAATTTTTTTAGTTTTTCTGATAATTTGACAAACGGTTATCAGATATATTAGTAATGTCTTTTTCTGGAAAGGCTGACATTTCACCAATTAAGAAATGACCCGGCGTTAATGGTGAAAGGTCAATTGGATCATCAGAAAAAGTAGTCAGTGGTCGGTTATTTAATATGCTTTCAATTGTAGTTAAAACACTGTAAAACTCTTCAAAATTCAAAACTAAGTTACCAACGGCTCGTACTATGTGATGTTTCGCGCTTTGAATCGCAGCCTCCCACAGACCACCCCAGTGTGGAGACCTTGGTGGAATAAACCTCCACTGTGTTTGATTCTGGCTCAGAAAACCGGAAACAGTTATCCAAATTATGTTTTTCATTTAAAAAATCATACAGCTCTTTCAGATAATTACTGGATCCAGAGAAATATTTGTCGAATTGCCCGAATATATAAACGAAGGATTATCCCGTCTTGCTATGAACCCTTTCAATGATAAGAGAAATTAATCAGTAGACAAACCAGACACTAATTAAATATGAACACATTTGGAAGCCATACAAACAAATATTGCGATATACATTTTAACTTTAGAGGCACGCTTTAAAAGCCAGGCCTGTATGAAAAAGGGACCTCCAAAGTCGACACCCACCTTTAAAAAAGGTCGCACAAGACTAACTTGATCAAAGGGCAAATTTCCCATAATTTGGTGCGAACCTTTGGCTCGAAAACGGAAGCAAGTCGCACACTTGGAAATAATACTTTGACTGTCCTAAGACCATCCATGGCCAAAGAGTTAATCGAAAATTGCTTAACACCGTTTGAGGTTCAGCGTGATAGAGACGGATATGTTCTTTTCGAAGAAAAATGTCGACCATATGACATTTTGAAGGAAGAAGAATTGGAAATTTCTGGGCGAAAGGAATCTCGGCATTGAAATGTCTACCGCCAACCCTAAGAATATCATTTTTATCAATAAATGGGTTCAACGTCCGTAGCTGTTTACTTGCGAGGGTTTGATTGTTTTTCTAACAAACAATCTCTGAATAAAAAAATCTTAGATGGATTATTTTTACTATAAAAGGAGCTGAATTTTGCAACTCGTCAACACACAACACACAAACAAAACGTAGGAAATAAGCAATAACTTTTTGAAGCTTTGTATAATCAGACTATTTATCAAACATTTCAATAAACAAATCTGTTGAATTTTCTGTTATGATCGAAGGCATAACTACCTTTTCTAGTTCAGGAGGGTTCTCCACATTGGGTTTAAAATTAAGAGAATCGGGATCAAATGTACCATCTCCCAGGTATTTCGGACCATGTCACCAGATTTATGAAGACATAAGCTTTTTTGCAGTAACCCCTCTAGAAACACAGTCATCCGAATTATCTTTAGTTTTAACATACCTCCAAATAACCTCTGAACTCAATTATTGAATGGTTGCTGCACGATTTGCTACGAAAACATTCCACTTACTAGGATGATCCATAATCCAAAACAAAGCAATTTGAGAGTCTGTCCATAAATTAACACTCTTAATTTTAATAGAGGACTTACTATAGATGTCCATGACTTTGTTCATCATTTAGGCCAATAAAAGACAACCACGTAATTCTAATCTAGGAAGACTGACAGTTCTCAGTGGAGCAACTCGCGACTTAGAACATACTAAGTTACATTCTGAGGTGTTATCACTATAAATGACATGCAGGTAAACGCAACAACTGTATTCTTTAGTACTGGCGTCAGAATAGCCATGAGTTTCAACTCTTACAGGATTCAGATTTGAAAACCAACACCTAGGAATTTTTAACAATTTTAGCTCAAGAATATTCTCCGAAAACAATCTCCATTCTTCCGACAAATCAGCTCTCAATGGATAAAAATCTTTGCGATCACAACAAGCGGACCTACAAACCCATTGGGGTCAAAAATTTGTGCTATGATGGAGAACACGGTTCTTTTGGTTAATGGTTGACAATTGAGCTGTTTGGGTAAAGACACAGAAAAGCAGTCAATTTTAGGATCCCAGATTATACCCAAAACCTTACTGGATTGATCCTCAGACAAAATGGCATAACTTATAGAGTCACTCAGAGCACTTTGACCCTTCAGAAGTTTATCCGAATTCGACAACCATTTCTGGAGATTGAAACGACCTATTTGCAACAACGCGGTTAGCTCATCACGCAACATGAACAGTTATAAAAATTGCCTTTTGTCACAAGAAAATGATTTGCCAAGTTTTTGATGTTCCAACAAAATTTTAAAGGGCATATTCACTTGAAATCTACCACTTGATAACAAAACAGTTGTGTCTTGAAAGATTTGTTCAGCTAGTTCATCTTCATTGTTTACAACTATTTCTTTTGAAATATCCTCTATATCCCAAAACTTCTTAAGAATTTCATCAACCTTGCTAGTACTTATAAAGAGTGATGAATGGTCTTTATTGACGCCATTAACATCCTTACTGTCAACAGATGATATTGAAATCAGGCACATATGTGTGCCTCCAAGCACCCAACCCAACTGAGTGTTTTGTAAAACAGGTCGCTCTGGGCCTAATAGTAATTAAGATACCAAGGGCATTATTGCGATTAAAAGCGCGAAACATCATATAGTTCGAGCCGTTGGTAACTTAGTTTTAAATTTTGAAGAGTTTTACACTGTTTTACCTACAATTGAAAGCATATTAAATTTCCGACCACAGAATCTGATAACAGATATATTAGCTGAACAGTTTGTCAAAGAATCAGAAAACTGAAAAAATTAAGCAACAGTTTTGGAAGAGGTGGTCGATAGAATACTTAACCCGACTACAACAAAGACCTAAATGGTTGTCTGCATCCCAAGATTTAAAGGTCAATCAAGTGGTTTGTTTTGGTAAAGGATGATAACTTACCACCACTTAAGTGGGTAATGGCTAAAGTAATTGAAGTATGTCCAGGTTCTGATGGTAGGATTAGAGTCGCTAAAATAAGAACAAAGAATGGAATTTTTGTAAGGTATATCACCAAATTATGTCCTCTTCCTTATGACAACTGATCTGAATTATCGTAAAAACTAATTTATTTATTAAAAAATGAATTATTAAGAATCGCGCTTGTCTGTGATGTCAGGGTATGTAGACCGATTACTCAGCGTGGTCTTTTTGCGTTCCACAATTTGCTCAGTAGGAGGCCTGGCTGTTTGTGAACGACGAGTCTCTTTGAGCCGATGCCAGGTTCAGCCAGTTTGTGAGTGTCCTTGAGCATGCTTATCAGCAGTGTTTTCCAGAGAAAAGGTATTACGTTCGAAGTGATCACAACAGAAACATAAATTGGTCTAATAATGAGTTGAGAGAAATGAGGGAGCATCTTAAATTGTTGAGCGCTATAGCTCGTCAGTTTGGCGACCCATTCTTCAAGTCGGAGTGCAAAAGTTGTTTACGCAAATGCTATTCGATTGGCAAAAATATCGTCAAATGATAATCTCATTCGTTCTTCTAGCAATCCAGGTAAATGTATGTGGCGGATAATCAATGAACATAGACCAACCATATTGTGTAGTGACCAAGCGGGTGAAGATCTAACAGCTGAGGACTTTTACTTGTCTAGAGTGCCCCACGACGATTTGGGGTATCCCCAGTACGAATATCGACCCTCTGTCTTACATATGCAGCGGTGCGGAGTCTGCTGTATTTTCCTTTTCTGAGGTTTCTTGCAATGAAGTTCGAGAGGTCATCAACAACCTCAATAATAAAAACTGTCGGGACGTTCGGGCTGAATGTCAGGATTATCAAATCTGTAAAAAATCTAATTCTGATGCCCTTGACAAAACTTGTAAATATGTGTATAAGAAACTGGGTTTTCCCTGAGGTTCTGAAAAGTTCACTAGTAGTTTGCGAAGTGTTTAAGAAGGGATTCACTGAAATAATGTTGTGGTAATTACCGACCCATTTCTATACTTCCTGTAGTGTCGAAGGTTTTAGAAAAATGTATGGCTATACAGATAGTTCAGCACTGTGAAGAAAATGGTCTATTTAGTGAATCCCAGTTTAGCTTTAGGGGTGACAAAGATACTGTTTCATGACCATCAGTACAGCACAGTCCTCTTCTGTGACGTTCGAGCAGTTTTCTGGAATCATAAATATGTGGGATTTAGTTTTATTCTAGCCTTAGTTTTATTCCAGTCTAACCTTAATTACTCGCCTATGGCCACTTTGTTTCTGATGTTAGAGATTAAAGACGTATCGCTTAGGATACGGACGGACGGACAATCAACAAAAACAAGAAAGAAGGTTTTGTATTAGATAGAGTCCCTAATTTGCTCCAAGTGTCGGTGTTTAAAACGGTGCAGGCATCGAATAAAATTTTGGAAAAGGAAAATCGCTGTGACGCTTGCTCAATGTTTGCGTTGCACACAACCAAATGTTCACAAGTTTGTGTGGAACTATGTGAAGTAAACAGCTGTCATTGTACTCAAGAGTTATTTTTCCCAATACCACTTTTTCCGTTTGAGGAGCTGCTAGTCACACTACACGAAAAAGAGGAGGAGGAAAAGAATTTTCTCAATTTTCTCTCTCTTTCTCTTCTCTTTCGATTTATATTTCTGTAGGCATTGTAATCATGCAGCTCTGTTACATGTTACATGAAATAAGTGTGGTTTGTGGGGGTTGTAATAAACGAGCTAATTATATACCATTTATATGGTGTTTATTTTTTCATTATAAGATAGAGTCATGTTTATGAAAGTTAATTATTTATTTACAACCTTTGTTATATTGTCACGTTTAGGGGTGCGTAGTGAGGGATGGTAGAGAAACAACTCTGGTTACAGGTAAGCCTTATTTATTATAAACGATGTAAAACAAACACTTAAGAGGGGTTATTCTTACCCCCAGAAAAGAAGGGCCAACACGGCCGTAAACGTCGTAGAGCGCATGAGAGTTCGGGGAGGGTGAGTTGGGTTTTAGTCCTTCAGCTACACCGTAAAGGGGCACGCAAAGGTGTTCTTGTGCGATGTGACCAAAAGACCAAGTGAACAACTGACAGGGTTAAGGGTTCTAACGGTCACTTCAAGTTGCGAGAGAACCCTTCTCTTATCAGCCTGGGATCCTAAGAGGGTAGCGAGCCGACCCACCACTTGAAGTTAAGGAATGTTGCTCGCCGACCAACCCGGAGACCAGTGATTTTAGATGGCCAGCCTTGCTGAATAAATACTCGTCGATTGACCCAGATTCCTACCAGACTTGCTGACATACACGATTATTCGGTGTATAGTACGATAGGTATGTAAATGTTGGAATCTGCGACAATATGAGTAAGTAGTATTTTAAGTTGTTCATTCAAAAACAAATTTGGGCAGAGAATGTAAAAAATACTTAAAATTACTTGATCAGATTTTTTAAAAGCATTTAAAAATTTATCATATTCAAAATAGCGCTGATTTTTATTGACACAACAATAATTATCGCTAAAAAATATATGGTTTTCTCGCTATAGGTGTTTTGTCTCAATCAAATCGCTTTCAAATGGCGTAAGTAGATCTCATAAATTAAGTGAAAGCTCAAAGGTCAAAGTCGATCTCCACAAAGTATTTGTTAAGTTGTTATGGCCTGACATGTTTCGAGTGTATTTAGATACCCATCTTCAGAGGCTATAAAATATACAGTATGTTAATTACTTAGTAAACTAAGAACATGGAAGCCTACCTTAACTAGAGTCACAGTCTTGGCTGTTTTGTTTATTCTACACAGGGAAAAAATACATTGATCAAAAAACCCAGTTCAGATTTCAAAGATGGCAGGTTGCTTGGTTTTTTATTCTGGAAGGGGGAAAAAAACTTAATCAAAACTCAAGGTAGTTGAATGATGTTAAAACGGCATGTCTATCTGTAATGAATGGCATGAGTAGAAGTAAAGAACGCACTGAAAACTTGTAAATAGGGGGTGTCAAATCGGTAATGAAAGGGTGAAATTGTATCCTTACCAAAATTGGAGACCAAGTAGACCACGTAAGGGACGTCACATAACAAGAACCGCGGTGGACGTTTACAGAAAACACAAAGTTAAAACGTTAAACATTAACATTTAAAAAAATAATTTCATGATGGCGGCGTGGTCAGACAGGGCAGGTCAGGGCGTCATGTTTTAGGTGCAGCAGGACGTGAAGTGCGGATAATGGTTCCGTATAGGCTATCAAGGGCAGATTACAGGAACCGGAGGTCCAGGGGGCAGCACTATATTGCCAAATTAGAAAAATTAAAACCTTAAAATTTCCCAGAAAAACCGAAAAACAGGGAATGACAGACAGTTGACGAGTGACATGTGACAATACAGGTGTAGTTGGTCCACTTTATTAAACTACTACGATATAAACAAATCAACTAAAAATAAATTAGAAAGGTTACATAAATTATGACATGGTTAGTTAAATAAATAAAAACTTATGAACCAGAGGCGCAATAGTATAAATGCCAACAGATTTCATCGAAATAAAGGTAATTTTTTTTATAGTTCTAATGTTAGATAATATGTCATACAATGGAAATTAACTACGAACAGGTCAAAAGGGTCAAGTCAAAAGTCCTGCACAGTAAAATGGGAGGAGTGTCTGTGGAATCTAGAAATTGAGGGATCGGAAGAACGGGGTAGAGCTGTGTCTAAGTTGGTCATTGAGGCAAACTACATTGTCGTTAGAAGAGGCTCTATTGATTTCAAGAGCCTCCAAAAGGTCCAATAAGTTGCCTTTATCGCAGAAATGGAAGGCTTTGAAGCCTTCCTCAACATTGAAGTCGTGGTTGTTAGGCGCAGGTGGCAAGAAAAGAGTGATTTCATGTAACTGATGTTCAATTTCTGGTTGTTGATAAAATTTTTAAAACTCTCTCTTTTGAGATTTTTGTTGTTCAAACCTACAGGGAAGTCAGTGTTGGTAGCTACAGTTCTGATCCAGGAGAGTTCTTTATTAAAGTTAGGCTAACCATCCTTTCTTCCCAAGCATCCGTTCGCCCTTTCCATCGCCGCACCCTCAACTTGTCCAATTACACTATTTCTAATTCTATATTCTATATAATATTTTTGATGGCACTTTGGATGAACTTAACAAATTTTTTGACCATCTTAATACCTTACATGACTGTATTACGTTCACCATGGAAATGGAGTATTCGCAATCATTACCGTTTCTTGACATGTTGATTTCTAGATTTAACAACAAGATCGATTTCTCAATATACCACAAACCTACTAGCACGGATAGTATTATTCTCTTCTTCTCAAATCACCCCTTTTCCCAAAAAACTGCATCCCTGAATTGCTTTTTCTACAGACTATTTAACATACCCCTGTCAGGGCCTAACTTTAATAAAGAACTCTCCTGGATCAGAACTGTAGCTACCAACAATGGCTTCCCTGTAGGTTTGGTCAACAAAATGTACTATAACCACTTTAAAAAGTTTGTCAACAGGAATCTCATAGTGAAAGAACATAACACTGAGACAAGATACCTTCTCCATACCTTACTTAGGGCCTTGCTCGCTTGGTTTTAAATCCCTATTTAAACTCTATGGTATTACAATCTGTTTTAAAGTTTTACACTCTGCCTCCCGTAGGTTTGACCATTAAGATGCACAACGGCACTAAAATTGTGAAATTTAAAATCACGCACCAATTGGTCGTTAAGAAAAATTCACCTGCCGCAGTGCGACCTACCTTTTAAAATAATAACAAATCGCGGTCCGTCATTCTCTAATCAAAACATTTAAAAGGAGTTTATTTAGTAATAATTTTGAGTTACTACCCACATAATGCAAAGAAAATAAATCGAGAACGTGATAAAGATACTTTATCAGTAGCCACCGACCAAAAATCTGGTACGTTGCATTTATAACCTCGTTCAATGTCTCTACCTAACTTACTTACTTTGTAGCTAAGTTCTTTAAGAATACATGGGTTTTGCTTGGAAATATTTAATGAAGGCGACCGAATCAATTTATTTATTCTTTTTTACGAACGTACAAACATGACCAAAATAACAGACAGACTTATACAACTACAAAACAAATGGAAAAATAATCAGAAACAACTGGACAACTTTACCTTTTTACATATTTTTGATATTTTTTCAAATAACCGAGTTATTCACTCATTTCAATTTTTGAAAAAGTTTTGAGGGAATATCTGCCTTAAGTAACCTTTTAGGGCAATAGTACCCTACTGCAGTCTGGTAGAGAATAAAATTCCCTACAACTTTACTTTATTTTACTTTTTTGATATTTTTCAAATACCCGAGTTATTCACGCATTTCAATTTTTGAAATAGTTTTGAGGAAATATTTCCCATAAATGACCTTTTAGGGCAAAAGTACTCTAATGCAATCTGGTAAGGAATAAAATGCCCTACAACTTTACCTTTATACATATTTTTGTTATTTTTTCAAATTACCGAGTTACTCTATTCAATTTTTGAAAAAGTTTTGAAGGAATTTCTCCCTTAAATGACCTTTAGGGCAAAAGTACCCTAATGCAGTCTGGTAGGGAATAAAATTCCCTACATCACCTTATTACCCTTTTTTGATATTCTTTCAAATAACCGAGTTATTCACTCATTTCAATTTTGAAAAAGTTTTGAGGGAATATCTCCCTTAATGACCTTTTATTGCAAAAGTACCCTAATGCAGTCTGGTCGAGAATAAAACTCCCTACAATTTTACCTTATAACTCTTTTTTGATATTTTTTCAAATAACCAAGTTATTCACTCATTTCAATTTTTGAAAAAGTTTTGAGCGAATATCTCCCTTAAATGACCTTTTAGAGCAAAAGTACCCTAATGCAATCTGGTAAGGAATAAAATTCCCTACAACTTTACTTTATTATACTTTTTTGATATTTTTCAAATACCCGAGTTATTCACGCATTTCAATTTTTGAAATAGTTTTGAGGAAATATTTCCCTTAAATGACCATTTAGGGCAAAAGTACCCTAATGCAGTCTGGTAACGAATAAAATGCCCTACAACTTTACCTTTATACATATTTTTGTTATTTTTTCAAATTACCGAGTTACTCACTCTATTCAATTTTTGAAAAAGTTTTGAAGGAATTTCTCCCTTAAATGACCTTTTAGGGCAAAAGTACCCTAATGCAGTCTGGTAGGGAATAAAATTCCCTACAACATCACCTTATTACACTTTTTTGATATTCTTTCAAATAACCGAGTTATTCACTCATTTCAATTTTTAAAAAAGTTTTGAGGGAATATCTTCCTTAAATGACCTTTTAGGGCAAAAGTACCCTAATGCAATCTGGTAAGGAATAAAATGCCCTACAACTTTACCTTTATACATATATATATATATATATATATATATACAATCTTTATTTCGTTTACAACGAAACAGGCTATCGACCAGTTTGGTCTTTCTGCCTATGTGATAAGAAATGCATACTGTAATATGATTACAAAATAAAGTATAACTTAACTAGGTAAAGTATTTACAAAATAACATATTTAAAAAAAAAAAAAGTTAGTCTAACGTAGTTTTGAGGATTATGCTATGTGTAAGTGTTCTAGTAGGGTAGTTGTAGGAAATAGGAAGCGAGATTGTCTTGTCTGTCTTGTGAGACACAGAGGATTTAGTATGGTCCAGTTATGTGGGTTGTTTTTCCATTTTGTTTGAATTTGTTGTAGTCTTTCTGTTATTTTTGGTAAGTTTGTGCGTTGGTATAGTAACTCATTTGAGGGGTTATGAAGTGGGTTTTGGGGATGTCTTATTCGTGTTATTATTCTTAGTGCGATTTGTTCTGTTGTTTGTAAGTGCCGTTTATTTCGTTCAGTTGTGTTTGTCATAGTTATATGTCCGTAGTCTAACAAAGGTCTGCAGATGGCTTGGTATATTTTTGTGGCGGTTCTTATGCTTATTCCTTTATCTTTGTATGTTAGTGAGCGAAAATGTTTTGCTCTTTTAGTTATTTCTGTCCGGATGTTTTGTACGTGTTTTGTATATTTAAGTTTTTGGTCTATTGTGAGTCCTAGATATTTTACGTAATTTTTTGGTTCAGTTATGTGACCGTCTGTTGTTATTGCAGGGGATTTTCTGTTAATTCTATGGTTGGAAAGCAGGAGTTGATTTTTCGTCGCGTTGGGTGTGAGTCTCCAAGTATAAAACCAAGTCATTGTCATGTCTGTTAGAGATTGAAGTTTGTTTACCGCTTTTTCAGTGGTTTTGTCATGGACGATAAGTGCGGTGTCGTCAGCGTATTGCAATATGTAGGCTGTTTTGTCTATTTGCATTTTGTCCTGTAGGTTGTGATTGTATATGTCGTGGCAGTATATATTATAGAGGAATGGGGAGAGTGGTGAACCTTGAGGTAGTCCTTGTTCTGGAGAGAAGGGAAAGGAGAGAGTGTTGTCAATTCGTACTTCTAATTGTCTGTTTCCTAACAAGTCTTTGATAGTGTAAAGTAAGTATTTAGGGGTTTGGAGTTTGTATAGTTTGTACAGTAAGCCTTTATGCCAGACACTATCAAACGCTTTGTTGATGTCCATAAATAAACATGCGGATTTTTCGTCATTAAGGTGCGTTGTTTGAATGTTGTTCGTTAGGACAAAGAGAGGATGGACAGTCGAATGTTTGGGTTTTAAAACCGAATTGGTATGCTGGGATATGTTGTCCGATTAGTCCTTCCAGTCTGTTTTTTATTATGTGTTCATAAACCTTGCTCAGCACCGGGAGTAATGTTATTGGTCTGTAGTTTTGTGTTTTTGTGTTGTCCAGTCCGAACTATGTGAAGTAAACAGCTGTCATTGTACTCAAGAGTTATTTTTCCCAATACCACTTTTTCCGTTTGAGGAGCTGCTAGTCACACTACACGAAAAGAGGAGGAGGAAAAGAATTTTCTCAATTTTCTCTCTCTTTCTCTTCTCTTTCGATTTATATTTCTGTAGGCATTGTAATCATGCAGCTCTGTTACATGTTACATGAAATAAGTGTGGTTTGTGGGGGTTGTAATAAACGAGCTAATTATATACCATTTATATGGTGTTTATTTTTTCATTATAAGATAGAGTCATGTTTATGAAAGTTAATTATTTATTTACAACCTTTGTTATATTGTCACGTTTAGGGGTGCGTAGTGAGGGATGGTAGAGAAACAACTCTGGTTACAGGTAAGCCTTATTTATTATAAACGATGTAAAACAAACACTTAAGAGGGGTTATTCTTACCCCCAGAAAAGAAGGGCCAACACGGCCGTAAACGTCGTAGAGCGCATGAGAGTTCGGGGAGGGTGAGTTGGGTTTTAGTCCTTCAGCTACACCGTAAAGGGGCACGCAAAAGGTGTTCTTGTGCGATGTGACCAAAAGACCAAGTGAACAACTGACAGGGTTAAGGGTTCTAACGGTCACTTCAAGTTGCGAGAGAACCCTTCTCTTATCAGCCTGGGATCCTAAGAGGGTAGCGAGCCGACCCACCACTTGAAGTTAAGGAATGTTGCTCGCCGACCAACCCGGAGACCAGTGATTTTAGATGGCCAGCCTTGCTGAATAAATACTCGTCGATTGACCCAGATTCCTACCAGACTTGCTGACATACACGATTATTCGGTGTATAGTACGATAGGTATGTAAATGTTGGAATCTGCGACAATATGAGTAAGTAGTATTTTAAGTTGTTCATTCAAAAACAAATTTGGGCAGAGAATGTAAAAAATACTTAAAATTACTTGATCAGATTTTTTAAAAGCATTTAAAAATTTATCATATTCAAAATAGCGCTGATTTTTATTGACACAACAATAATTATCGCTAAAAAATATATGGTTTTCTCGCTATAGGTGTTTTGTCTCAATCAAATCGCTTTCAAATGGCGTAAGTAGATCTCATAAATTAAGTGAAAGCTCAAAGGTCAAAGTCGATCTCCACAAAGTATTTGTTAAGTTGTTATGGCCTGACATGTTTCGAGTGTATTTAGATACCCATCTTCAGAGGCTATAAAATATACAGTATGTTAATTACTTAGTAAACTAAGAACATGGAAGCCTACCTTAACTAGAGTCACAGTCTTGGCTGTTTTGTTTATTCTACACAGGGAAAAAAATACATTGATCAAAAAACCCAGTTCAGATTTCAAAGATGGCAGGTTGCTTGGTTTTTTATTCTGGAAGGGGGAAAAAACTTAATCAAAACTCAAGGTAGTTGAATGATGTTAAAACGGCATGTCTATCTGTAATGAATGGCATGAGTAGAAGTAAAGAACGCACTGAAAACTTGTAAATAGGGGGTGTCAAATCGGTAATGAAAGGGTGAAATTGTATCCTTACCAAAATTGGAGACCAAGTAGACCACGTAAGGGACGTCACATAACAAGAACCGCGGTGGACGTTTACAGAAAACACAAAGTTAAAACGTTAAACATTAACATTTAAAAAAATAATTTCATGATGGCGGCGTGGTCAGACAGGGCAGGTCAGGGCGTCATGTTTTAGGTGCAGCAGGACGTGAAGTGCGGATAATGGTTCCGTATAGGCTATCAAGGGCAGATTACAGGAACCGGAGGTCCAGGGGGCAGCACTATATTGCCAAATTAGAAAAATTAAAACCTTAAAATTTCCCAGAAAAACCGAAAAACAGGGAATGACAGACAGTTGACGAGTGACATGTGACAATACAGGTGTAGTTGGTCCACTTTATTAAACTACTACGATATAAACAAATCAACTAAAAATAAATTAGAAAGGTTACATAAATTATGACATGGTTAGTTAAATAAATAAAAACTTATGAACCAGAGGCGCAATAGTATAAATGCCAACAGATTTCATCGAAATAAAGGTAATTTTTTTTTATAGTTCTAATGTTAGATAATATGTCATACAATGGAAATTAACTACGAACAGGTCAAAAGGGTCAAGTCAAAAGTCCTGCACAGTAAAATGGGAGGAGTGTCTGTGGAATCTAGAAATTGAGGGATCGGAAGAACGGGGTAGAGCTGTGTCCTAAGTTGGTCATTGAGGCAAACTACATTGTCGTTAGAAGAGGCTCTATTGATTTCAAGAGCCTCCAAAAGGTCCAATAAGTTGCCTTTATCGCAGAAATGGAAGGCTTTGAAGCCTTCCTCAACATTGAAGTCGTGGTTGTTAGGCGCAGGTGGCAAGAAAAGAGTGATTTCATGTAACTGATGTTCAATTTCTGGTTGTTGATAAAATTTTTAAAACTCTCTCTTTTGAGATTTTTGTTGTTCAAACCTACAGGGAAGTCAGTGTTGGTAGCTACAGTTCTGATCCAGGAGAGTTCTTTATTAAAGTTAGGCTAACCATCCTTTCTTCCCAAGCATCCGTTCGCCCTTTCCATCGCCGCACCCTCAACTTGTCCAATTACACTATTTCTAATTCTATATTCTATATAATATTTTTGATGGCACTTTGGATGAACTTAACAAATTTTTTGACCATCTTAATACCTTACATGACTGTATTACGTTCACCATGGAAATGGAGTATTCGCAATCATTACCGTTTCTTGACATGTTGATTTCTAGATTTAACAACAAGATCGATTTCTCAATATACCACAAACCTACTAGCACGGATAGTATTATTCTCTTCTTCTCAAATCACCCCTTTTCCCAAAAAACTGCATCCCTGAATTGCTTTTTTCTACAGACTATTTAACATACCCCTGTCAGGGCCTAACTTTAATAAAGAACTCTCCTGGATCAGAACTGTAGCTACCAACAATGGCTTCCCTGTAGGTTTGGTCAACAAAATGTACTATAACCACTTTAAAAAGTTTGTCAACAGGAATCTCATAGTGAAAGAACATAACACTGAGACAAGATACCTTCTCCATACCTTACTTAGGGCCTTGCTCGCTTGGTTTTAAATCCCTATTTAAACTCTATGGTATTACAATCTGTTTTAAAGTTTTACACTCTGCCTCCCGTAGGTTTGACCATTAAGATGCACAACGGCACTAAAATTGTGAAATTTAAAATCACGCACCAATTGGTCGTTAAGAAAAATTCACCTGCCGCAGTGCGACCTACCTTTTAAAATAATAACAAATCGCGGTCCGTCATTCTCTAATCAAAACATTTAAAAGGAGTTTATTTAGTAATAATTTTGAGTTACTACCCACATAATGCAAAGAAAATAAATCGAGAACGTGATAAAGATACTTTATCAGTAGCCACCGACCAAAAATCTGGTACGTTGCATTTATAACCTCGTTCAATGTCTCTACCTAACTTACTTACTTTGTAGCTAAGTTCTTTAAGAATACATGGGTTTTGCTTGGAAATATTTAATGAAGGCGACCGAATCAATTTATTTATTCTTTTTTACGAACGTACAAACATGACCAAAATAACAGACAGACTTATACAACTACAAAACAAATGGAAAAATAATCAGAAACAACTGGACAACTTTACCTTTTTACATATTTTTGATATTTTTTCAAATAACCGAGTTATTCACTCATTTCAATTTTTGAAAAAGTTTTGAGGGAATATCTGCCTTAAGTAACCTTTTAGGGCAATAGTACCCTACTGCAGTCTGGTAGAGAATAAAATTCCCTACAACTTTACTTTATTTTACTTTTTTGATATTTTTCAAATACCCGAGTTATTCACGCATTTCAATTTTTGAAATAGTTTTGAGGAAATATTTCCCATAAATGACCTTTTAGGGCAAAAGTACTCTAATGCAATCTGGTAAGGAATAAAATGCCCTACAACTTTACCTTTATACATATTTTTGTTATTTTTTTCAAATTACCGAGTTACTCTATTCAATTTTTGAAAAAGTTTTGAAGGAATTTCTCCCTTAAATGACCTTTTAGGGCAAAAGTACCCTAATGCAGTCTGGTAGGGAATAAAATTCCCTACATCACCTTATTACCCTTTTTTGATATTCTTTCAAATAACCGAGTTATTCACTCATTTCAATTTTTGAAAAAGTTTTGAGGGAATATCTCCCTTAATGACCTTTTATTGCAAAAGTACCCTAATGCAGTCTGGTCGAGAATAAACTCCCTACAATTTTACCTTATAACTCTTTTTTGATATTTTTTCAAATAACCAAGTTATTCACTCATTTCAATTTTTGAAAAAGTTTTGAGCGAATATCTCCCTTAAATGACCTTTTAGAGCAAAAGTACCCTAATGCAATCTGGTAAGGAATAAAATTCCCTACAACTTTACTTTATTATACTTTTTTGATATTTTTCAAATACCCGAGTTATTCACGCATTTCAATTTTTGAAATAGTTTTGAGGAAATATTTCCCTTAAATGACCATTTAGGGCAAAAGTACCCTAATGCAGTCTGGTAACGAATAAAATGCCCTACAACTTTACCTTTATACATATTTTTGTTATTTTTTCAAATTACCGAGTTACTCACTCTATTCAATTTTTGAAAAAGTTTTGAAGGAATTTCTCCCTTAAATGACCTTTTAGGGCAAAAGTACCCTAATGCAGTCTGGTAGGGAATAAAATTCCCTACAACATCACCTTATTACACTTTTTTGATATTCTTTCAAATAACCGAGTTATTCACTCATTTCAATTTTTAAAAAAGTTTTGAGGGAATATCTTCCTTAAATGACCTTTTAGGGCAAAAGTACCCTAATGCAATCTGGTAAGGAATAAAATGCCCTACAACTTTACCTTTATACATATATATATATATATATATATATATATATACAATCTTTATTTCGTTTACAACGAAACAGGCTATCGACCAGTTTGGTCTTTCTGCCTATGTGATAAGAAATGCATACTGTAATATGATTACAAAATAAAGTATAACTTAACTAGGTAAAGTATTTACAAAATAACATATTTAAAAAAAAAAAAGTTAGTCTAACGTAGTTTTGAGGATTATGCTATGTGTAAGTGTTCTAGTAGGGTAGTTGTAGGAAATAGGAAGCGAGATTGTCTTGTCTGTCTTGTGAGACACAGAGGATTTAGTATGGTCCAGTTATGTGGGTTGTTTTTCCATTTTGTTTGAATTTGTTGTAGTCTTTCTGTTATTTTTGGTAAGTTTGTGCGTTGGTATAGTAACTCATTTGAGGGGTTATGAAGTGGGTTTTGGGGATGTCTTATTCGTGTTATTATTCTTAGTGCGATTTGTTCTGTTGTTTGTAAGTGCCGTTTATTTCGTTCAGTTGTGTTTGTCATAGTTATATGTCCGTAGTCTAACAAAGGTCTGCAGATGGCTTGGTATATTTTTGTGGCGGTTCTTATGCTTATTCCTTTATCTTTGTATGTTAGTGAGCGAAAATGTTTTGCTCTTTTAGTTATTTCTGTCCGGATGTTTTGTACGTGTTTTGTATATTTAAGTTTTTGGTCTATTGTGAGTCCTAGATATTTTACGTAATTTTTTGGTTCAGTTATGTGACCGTCTGTTGTTATTGCAGGGGATTTTCTGTTAATTCTATGGTTGGAAAGCAGGAGTTGATTTTTCGTCGCGTTGGGTGTGAGTCTCCAAGTATAAAACCAAGTCATTGTCATGTCTGTTAGAGATTGAAGTTTGTTTACCGCTTTTTCAGTGGTTTTGTCATGGACGATAAGTGCGGTGTCGTCAGCGTATTGCAATATGTAGGCTGTTTTGTCTATTTGCATTTTGTCCTGTAGGTTGTGATTGTATATGTCGTGGCAGTATATATTATAGAGGAATGGGGAGAGTGGTGAACCTTGAGGTAGTCCTTGTTCTGGAGAGAAGGGAAAGGAGAGAGTGTTGTCAATTCGTACTTCTAATTGTCTGTTTCCTAACAAGTCTTTGATAGTGTAAAGTAAGTATTTAGGGGTTTGGAGTTTGTATAGTTTGTACAGTAAGCCTTTATGCCAGACACTATCAAACGCTTTGTTGATGTCCATAAATAAACATGCGGATTTTTCGTCATTAAGGTGCGTTGTTTGAATGTTGTTCGTTAGGACAAAGAGAGGATGGACAGTCGAATGTTTGGGTTTAAAACCGAATTGGTATGCTGGGATATGTTGTCCGATTAGTCCTTCCAGTCTGTTTTTTATTATGTGTTCATAAACCTTGCTCAGCACCGGGAGTAATGTTATTGGTCTGTAGTTTTGTGTTTTTGTGTTGTCCAGTCCGTTTTTTGGTATGGGAATTATGATCCCGTTTTTTCCATGTCTTTGGTATTTTGTTTGTTGTGATGCAGTCATTAAGTTGGGTAAGGATGAGTTTGTGGGTTTCTTGGGATAGGTTTTTCAGTATTTTGGCTTTTATTTTGTCTTTTCCTGGTGCTGTGTTCTTAATGTGAGATATTGCCTCATCGTATTCTATGTCCGTAATTAGTTTGCAGTTGCGGTTTGATGAGGTATTGAAATAGTTAGTGTACCAATTGTCTACAAAGTTCCAGTTGTCATTGTCAAAGTTAGGGTTAGTTGATATGCTGAAGGCTTTCTGATAGTGTCTAGCAAACGCGTCGGCCCTGTCCTTGTCTGTGTGACGTTCTGTTCCGTTTTCGTCAATAGTACCCATGGTGTTAGTTCTTTTGTACTGTGCTAGTTTTTTTATTTTTTGCCAATATGACTTGCCTTTGTCTTTTTCTATTTCTTGGCACGCTTCAAGCCATTTGTCTTGTCGGTATTGTGCGATTAAAGTTTTAATGTTTCGGTTAAGATTGTTAAGTGTTCGTTTTAGTTCGTTGTTTTGCGTTTGTATGTATAGTCTGTACAGTTCTCTCTTATGTTTGATCAGTCTTAAAATAAATTTAGGTAAATTATGTTGATAGTATGAGTTTTTTATTTCCGGTGTAAACTTTTCAATTGCCAATGTTAGTTGTTGTTGTATGGTCTCTAAGGAAGTGAATTCTGAGTTTGATTGAATGTAATCATATAAGTGTTGGTTTACTTTTTCTATGTCGGTTTTATTTAAGTTTAATTTTTTAGTGTTATGTTGAGTAGGTGGCGGGAGTTGCGTATGCTGTAAGTCTATGTTAAAGGTTATAGCTAAGTGGTCTGATCCAAGTTCGTTGGTTAGGTTTATATCTTTAATGGTATTTGTAAGGTTTTTTGTATGCATTAAAATGTCCGGTGTAGAGTCCTGGTTCTCGGGCATTAAGAATGTTGGTGGTGTATGTTGTTTTGTAAAGTCCGAGTTGTCAAGAAATCCGTTCAGTTGCTTGGTTTTGTCTCGGTTAGGGTTAAAGTCTCCTACGATTATAGAATATTTGTACAGGCAAGCTTTGGTTAGTATATTTTGTTCTATTTTGGACTGAGGGTGAATATATACTAAAAATACGTGTATTAGATCGTCTAAGTAGGGAATAGTGAAGTGAGACAGTCGTTTAGTGGATGGTTCAGATGAGGAGGGTTAGCTTTGCCTAGTCTAATTTTTGGGTTGAGAAGCACTGCTGCTCCTCCTCTGGCGTTATTGATAGTGTTACCATGTTTGCATATGTACTGCCAGTTTCTGTATGTCGGTGTCTGTCCCAGTTTAGTCTTAGTCTCCACAAACATGCAGCAGTCCGTATTGTTTTGTTCTAAGTAATTATATACAAGCGGTTTTTTATGATTTAGTCCATTGATGTTGGCGTAAAGGAATTTTAAAGTGAATGTTCTATATTTGTTACTGTCTGTTTTAGTTGGTCGTGAGGTTCAGTGGGGGAGTTTCGGGTAGGGATCTGCAAATCGAACATTAATATATACATGTGATTTCCGAAGAAGACCACGGAAGTATCAACGTCAAAGTCATCCACAAATTGTTTTCGCATTTTTTTTAGTAACTCTTCTCTATTTGTGTTGGTTGTTTTGTTAAGTTGGTGTTTATATTTGTTTATGATGTAGTCGTGTGTTGTGATGGGTGTGTGTATTCTACTTTGTACTGTTACCGTGGCTGCTATATCAGAAGTACGCTTGTTGACGCATTTGACCCTGACGTTGGGAATTCCCTCAATCAGGGCTGTGGGTCGTCTTGGGCATTTCATGCTCCAGGCTGCATGGTCCTCGGAGTTACAGGCCGTGCATTTTATAGGTAGAGGCGATTTGCAGCTTGTCGTTGAGTGAGGTCCTTGACATCTGTTACCCTAATGCAGTCTGGTAGGGAATAAAATTCCCTACAACATCACCTTATTACACTTTTTTGATATTCTTTCAAATAACCGAGTTATTCACTCTATTCAATTTTTGAAAAAGTTTTGAGGGAATATCTCCCTTAAATGACCTTTTAGGGCAAAAGTACCCTAATGCAGTCTGGTAGAGAACAAAATTCCCTACAACTTTACCTTATTATACTTTTTTGATATTTTTTCAAATAACCGAGTTATTCACTCATTTCAATTGTTGATAAAGTTTTGAGGGAATATCTCCCTTAAGTAACCTTTTAGGGCAAAAGTACCCTAATACAGTCTGGTAGAGAATAAAATTCCCTACAACTTTACCTTATTATACTATTTTGATATTCTTTTAAATAACCGAGTTATTCACTCTATTCAATTTTTGAAAAAGTTTTGAGGGTATATCTCCCTTAAGTAACCTTTTAGGGCAAAAGTACCCTAATACAGTCTGGTAGAGAATAAAATTCCCTACAACTTTACCTTTATACATATTTTTGATATTTTTTCAAATAACCGAGTTATTCACTCATTTCAATTTTTGAAAAAGTTTTGAGGGAATATTTCCCTTAAATGACCTTTTAGGGCAAAAGTACCCTAATGCAATCTGGTAGGGAATAAAATTCCCTACAACTTTACCTTATTATACTTTTTTGATATTCTTTCAAATAACCGAGTTATTCACTCATTTCAAGTTTTGAAAAACTTTTGATGGAATATTTCCCTTAAATGACCTTTTAGGGCAAAAGTACCCTAATGCAGTCTGGTAAGGAATAAAATAAAATTCCCTACAACTTTACCTTTATACATATTTTTCATATTTTTTCAAATAACCGAGTTATTCACTCTATTCAATTTTTGAAAAAGTTTTGAGGAAATATCTTCCTTAAATGACCTTTTAGGGCCAAAGTACTCTAATGCAGTCTGGTAGGGAATGAAATTCCCTACAACTTTACCTTATTATACTTTTTTGATATTCTTTCAAATAACCGAGTTATTCACTCTATTCAATTTTTGAAAAAGTTTTGAGGGAATATCTCCCTTAAATGACCTTTTAGGGCAAAAGTACCCTAATGCAGTCTGGTAGAGAACAAAATTCCCTACAACTTTACCTTATTATACTTTTTTGATATTTTTTCAAATAACCGAGTTATTCACTCATTTCAATTGTTGATAAAGTTTTGAGGGAATATCTCCCTTAAGTAACCGTTTAGGGCAAAAGTACCCAGGCCCAAAACATAACGAAAGCAGGTTGCCGGTTTCCGATTTCCGGCGCCGGCAACCAGCTGCTGGAAAACCTGCTAGGGTACGTACAGCGAACGCCGGTACCTGCGTGCTGGCTGGTGCGTTGAAGTGCACCATAGCATCACTGTCACTCTCTATTTATGCAATATGTCTTCCGATTCATCAGATGATGAAGCGTTAATGAACAATCCGTTCTTGAAATTGATAAAAAATAAAAGAAAGTTCGGCGTGCATCCTATAAATAAAGAACGATCGGCGTATGGTGAATATCACCATCTATTTCCTCAGTTGAAGGAACATGAGGACCGTTTGTTCGCATATATGCGTATGGGGCTTGAAACATTTACCTATATTCTGAATAAAATTCAACACATATTGGTAAAAGCGTGGAACAACTGGCATCAACAACCGATTTTGGGAGAGGAAAGACTTGTTATTACTTTAAGGTAAGTGACAAAAATATATTTTAATTATTTGAAAACTGAAAATATACGTAAGTATACAGAGTATACAGAGATACTATAAGTACAAAGTTAGCTTACACACGTAAGTTAAGTACATATGTAAGCTAACTTTGTACCTATAGCTAAACTAGTAAGCAATTATTTAAAGATTAGTAAAATCATTGTTCAAAAAGGCGGAATAGTGTAGAATAGGATTTGAATCTGAAGGTTGTCTTGAAGAAGACGAAGAATAATGTAAGCTGGAGCTGGGTGATGAGTCCACCGGGTTATTATATGCAAATTCTTCAACAACGTTCTGTACCCGCGCTCTGAACGCCAATTTTCTCCAAGGAGCTATTTTTCGAACATGTGGAAGCAAACTTTTAAAAAAAAGCAAATCTTCGTCTTCTTCTTTTGGCTTCTGATACTTTTCTTTTAAGCACTCTAGCTTCTGCTTCTCAATATTTATCATTGCTGCATTCCAGAGATCCGCCTGTGAGCTTTTGCGAACTCGTTTGCTAGCAGTAGATTCTGATTGTTTTTTCATGGTTATGTCATGTATGTCGGTTGCATCAGAGTCCTCATGCTCAACTTCACGTTCAGTGTTCGCTGCCTAACCTAAGCTTTTTTTTTAGGAAAGGAAAGGAAAATAGAGTGAGGAGAATCACAAGTCAAAATGCCTAAGTCTCAGAAAACAACAACAATAAATATTCTGCAACTTAATTTAAACAGAAGTCGCAGAGCTTTCGACCTGCTAATAAATAAGATTAAGGAAAGTGATGTGGAGATCGTGATAGGCCAAGAGCCAAACAAAGCCAAATCTAAAGTTTTATACTGTGATACTTTTCTATATGTAAATAAGAAACTACCTGTGATAGACATACGAAAGGGCGAGGGATTTGTTCTCGCGAAACTGGAATTCTGCACTGTGATATCTTGTTATTATTCCCCCAACAAGCCAATCGATGGCTTCATAGAACTGCTAGAAAGTATAGAGACGGAAATTAGACATATACGTACCGGCATTATTCTTCGTGGGGACTTAAACGCGAAGGCTTCGGTAATTGGCTCGGAAACGACAGATGCCCGCGGCCGCGTTCTTGAGGAATGGCTGCTGTCCAACCGGCTGATCGTCTTAAACGAGGGAAATGATCCAACGTTTGTGGGGGCTGGTGGGACTTCTCGCATCGACTTCTCTGCAGCATCTGAAAAAATAAGTACAAAGATTAGTAACTGGACGGTACTTACCGATGAAGAAAACCTGAGTGATCACAGCACAATATACTTTAATCTAGACCTTCACACAACAGATACTCAGTTATATTCTAACAAGCGCAGTGGCTGGTGCGTGACTGAAACAAGAGATAGAAACTTTCTAGAGGATACACAAAACCAAACAAACATCGAGGACATGACACCAGATAAACTAATTGAGTGCATAACAATAAAATGCAATAAACATTTCAAAACACAAAGTGAAGACAATAAAAGGAAGCCAGTCTACTGGTGGAATGAAAATATAGCCTCCAAAACAGAGCAATGTATACAGTTTCGCAGAATACTTACGAGAGCCTGCAAGAAGAAAGTAGTGGCCGCAGTTTCAGATGCAACTAGAAACTACAAGTCAGCAAGAACCGAACTGAACAAACTAATAATTGAAAGTAAAAACCAATGCTGGAAGAACCTTCAGGACGAACTGGATGAAAATGTATGGGGTAAAGCGTATCAGATAGTATCAAGGAAAGTAAAACAAAGCACTGGTACAGCGATAACCCGAGACGAAACAAACCGACAGATTGATAAACTCTTCCCAGAGCAAGAATTTATCAAACGAGAGATAAAGGAAATTTCTTCAGATAGTATCCCACTGTTTAGGCAGGACGAACTAAAGCTGGCAATTGAAACATTGAAGCCTAAAAAAGCACCAGGACCGGACATGATAACACCAAAAATAGCCCAATTATACTACAAAACTAATAGTGAAGAAATGCTGCATGCCTTCAATAACTGTCTAAAGAGAGGAATATTCCCACCTATATGGAAAGAGGCCAAATTAGTGCTTTTAGAAAAACCAAAAAAAGAAAATGAAACGGAAACGTCGTATCGCCCAATATGCTTAATCAGTGTAATAGGGAAGCTTCTTGAGAAACTGGTTGTTCAGCGTCTGCAAGTTGAGATAGAGGATAAAAGACTCATTTATGAAAACCAGTTCGGTTTTAGGAAAGGGCGGTCCACAATAGATGCGCTTAAAAAAGTCTTAGACATCGGAGAAATGATCAAGCTGAAAGCAATAAAAAACCGCGAATTCTGTGCTATGATACTAATCGACATAAAGAACGCTTTTAATACTGCACCCTGGAACAAAATTATAAGAGCTGTAAAAAAGGGAAATATTAGTGCATATATTATAAGGATTATTGAATCTTACCTGTCAGAAAGGAGTATACTCACATCCAACGGAAGGAGCGTAAATATATCCTCGGGCGTCCCTCAGGGCTCAGTGCTGGGCCCGAGGCTGTGGAACTTGTTCTACGACGAGATACTGCATATGGAAACGGCGGGCGGAGTCACTCTCGTGGCCTACGCTGATGATCTGGCGGTGGTGGTGAGGTCGGACTCGGCGGCCGAGCTGGAGTATAAGTCGGAGTTTGCTGTCAGTGAGGTGGTGGAGAAGTTGGGCCACATGGGTCTGTGTGTGGCACAATCCAAAACCGAACTCGTGCTCCTGGCTGGAAGAAGAAAAATTTTAAACATGCAAATAAACATCGAAAGTTGCATAATTCAAAGCAGGAACCTAGTGAAGTACCTGGGAATTTATACAGGGTGGACCATAAGTAATGGGACATAGAGCTACAGCATATTCCTGACATCAAAATAATACGATTTAGCGAAATTGTTCTATACCGAAAATTAATATTAAGAAAGATACAGGGTGTGAAAGTTGAAATTTTATTTTTGTTTTTTTATCATATCTTCACGGTCGTTTGATATAAATTACTGAAAGTTGGTATAAAGGGGTTTTGGCAGGCGTTAAATACGATGCTTTCATTTGTTTTGTAGTAGCTGATAGGGGGCGCTAGCTGCAACCATATCCGTTCCTTCAAGAGACTCTAACTTTTTTTTACGGAACTGAAACGCCCATATGCTCTCAAAACATGATTCTAAGATGTTTTCTATGTAAAAAAGGTATACTTGTTGTAAGTCTTAAAAGTTGACTGTTTTCAAGTTATTTAATCTTTTATTATTGCATGCATTGTCGTATGTTAATACGATATGTGCTGTATACCCTTAAGTTACACACATAACAGTTTCTGTATGTAAATTTGACCGTTTAAAAAATGTTTGTAAACTTTAAAATAAAGCTAGTTGTTATGAACGCCCTTTTTGTTTTTGTATCAAATCCTACTTAGAATTTAAAAAAAAATTGTAATTAATATCTGCTGTACATGTAAATGCATGCAATAATAAAAGATTAAATAACTCGAAAACAGTCGACTTTTAAGACTTACAACAAGTATACCTTTTTTACGTAGAAAACATCTTAGAATCATATTTTGAAGTCATATGGCCGTTTCAGTTCCGTAAAAAAAAGTTTGAGCCTTTTGAAGGGACGGAGATGGTTACTGCTAGCGCCCCCTATCAGCTACTACAAAACAAATGAAAGCATCGTATTTTACGCCTGCCAAAACACCTTTATACCAACTTTCAGTAATTTATATCAAAAGACCGTGAAGATATGACAAAAAAGCTAAAAAAAAATTTCAACTTTCACACCCTGTATCTTTCTTAATATTAACTTTCGGTATAGGACAATTCAGCTAAATCGTATTATTTTGATGTCAGGAATATGCTGTAGCTCTATGTCCCATTACTTATGGTCCACCCTGTATAAACAAAGACCTTAGCATGACTGAGCATATAAAGAAAACGACGGAAAAGGCAACACAGATGATAAATGCACTAAATAAAATCATGCCAAAAACCGGAAAAAACCAGATCAAGCAGAAAGAAAGTAATAGCAAGCACAGTAATTTCATCGCTACTGTATCAGATCAGATAATAAAATACAGGGTCTACAATGAAAAAATGAATTCCGTGTTACGTAGACTCTGTTCATACAGAACAGCCCCGGGCACTGCACTGGGAGTGTTGGCTGGAATACCGCCGGCGGATCTGCTCATGGAAGAAAGATGCGAGAAATATAAAAACGGAAAAGAATATAGAAAAGAAGCCCACAAGGTTAAAATAAGGAAATGGCAGCAAATATGGGACCAATATAGCGGGTGGACCAAAATATTCATAAACGATGTCGGAAGATGGAGTAATAGAGAGTGGGGTGAAGTAGATTATTTCACAACTCAAATAATGACTGGTCATGGCATATTCTGCTCTTACCTTAAAAAAATCAAGAACCTGGACGACGACACTTGCTGGTTCTGTCCACATACAGACACTGCGGAGCATACGATGTTTAATTGTATAAGGTTTATAAATGAGCGAGACAGCATGAATATGGTATGTGGCGTCGGCGTTACAAAGCAGAACATCGCTGAATTATTGCTAAAATCCATGAAAAATTGGGAAGCCATAACAGGAACAATGAGGAAGATAATGAAAATCAAAGAACAGAAGGAAAAGGAAATAAAAAGCCTTTGATGAGATCAAGGCTTCCATCCCCCCCTTGAAGTAATATCGCTCGATGGTTCCAGGGGGGAACAAGGGTGAAGAAAGGGAAGGAGTTTAGTTGGTCGGCCTAGTAGCCGGAGTCCAATAGTACCTAGGGCGCTAGAACATCCGAACATCAATGCCCTAGGTCTGCATAGATAAGCATTCTCTAATCCTTTAAAAAAAAAAGGTTAGGTTAGGTTAGGTTAGGTTAGGTTAGGTTAGGTTAGGTTAGGTTAGGTTAGGTTAGGTTAGGTTAGGTTCCTCCCCGAGGAGCTGTGAGACCTTGTCGTTGGTGGGGAGGCTCATTGGGTTCTCTGCTCCCGGGCCTGCTGGAACGGGGGCGGAGTCCCAATGCCAAGGACAGCTCATACACCTGGGAAATGGTCGGAATTTCTTTGGAAAACCGGCCTGCTGGGGGATATGCAAAGACCGCGGCTTAAAACCCGCGGGCTGCCGGATGAGCGGGGATCTTGAATCCTCAGGATCGCGTGGTGAGGCCACTATAACACCTCCCAATTCTCAAGGTGTGTTGCGCGCTGAGGGGATGCAACGGTGGGGGGAAGCCCATCCATTAGCGGACTCGCAGGGGCCGACACTGTCGGCACGAGCCTGGCAAGCTCGAGGTACCCTAGCTGAAATTATACTTACCTCCAAAAGTATGATTCTTCCTACTTACCTTTTCCCATCCTCAAGCCGCGAGTCAATCCATGGTGTTCCAACTCCGACGGTATTAGGGAAACCGAGGGCGAAGGAGTATCCTGTTCCCGCGGTCACCTAAAAATAAAAAAATTTGGCAGTAGGTCAAAAATGCAAAAACTAACTAATGTCGTCTGATAAAAAAATAATACCCCAGGCGGGTACCGGAAATTCCGGAGAATCCCGCCCTGCTACGGCAGGCCGTCCCATGGATTCTGGGGGGGACAACCAAACGACTAGAGCAACTCATCGCTCGATAAGCATCGGTAACGACGAGGATTTACCCCCGTGGAGACCGATGCCCAAAAAAAGAAACACCACGACATCTCCACCGCGCGCGGAAGTGTGTGGAAGTCAACACAATGTACCCCAGGCAGGTAATAATCCTGTCACTGTTTCCGATCAGGCGAAAGCCCCGGTGAGCAGGGCCGGCCCCCCGGATTCTGGGGGGGGCCAACAACCACACGTCCAAACCGCGGAAAATAAGGAAAGTGTTTATGCGAAGCCATTAATACACAAAACTGGCTATTTTAGTAGCAACATGGCTCGTAGGAACTCTGTAGGAGATCCCTTAAATACCAAGAAAAGAAAGGTTATGGATACATCGATTGACCTAACGCGAGAGTCGGTGCGATACAAAAAGGAGGTTAGCAAAGAATTTCTTTTGCTCCAAGATGCACTAAGCAGCACAAAAGATATGATCAAGGAACTAGGTGAGAAGATAGAAAAAAATACAAGCAGGGATATTAAAGACCTCTCTGCAAGACTCAGAAGACAAGCTAATATTCTGGACGGACTAGCAATTAGTTCATGGCTTGAAAACTTTAGATATGTACCAACACATAAAATGACTTACGATCAAGACGTGCAAGTAAATATGGCCGAAGTAGAAAAAATCACAACTGACCAGAGCACGCAGACCCCGGAAGAGTGGAGGAATTACAATGAAGATGTTGTAATCATTGATGGTGTTGATTCCTACGAAGAATGGAAACAAATTTCGGATAGGCCCTGGCCGAACACGATATATCAGAATACAAATATCACAGTTGGAAACCCGCTGGACTCTAAGCACGACACTGTAAAGGTAGTTCTGGTAAACGAAGACGACCGAGAATTGCGATACAGCATCCAATCACTGTATCGGAAGAGGTTTCCCGAACTGTCAGAGCTACATGAAAACTTTGAGATTATAGAACAAATCACCAAAACAAGGACTGAACAAGTAACACAGAAAGTAATAAAAATTATGGTGACGGGCATGGAAGAAGAACTCTGGCAAAGCCTCGTTAAGTTAAAGGAGGTAACCAAAAACGAATTGGGCATAGCCATGCACCACATTACTGGAATGAAATTGGATTTAATGCGGAAGATGACTGAAACTATATTTCACAGCTCCGAAACAAAAGTAACCATATATACTGAAAAGTAATGAAGGCACGATTTCTTAGCTTCTGTGGACTTGTTTATTGTTATCAAAAAAAATAGGGTGCACTCGGGCACATTTACATGCAAATCCAACAAAATTTCTAACCATCATTTTTACTACCGCTAAAACTTAATTCTATCATCCGTCAAAAACAAAAAAAAACTGCCGAAAATCAAATGTCATTGTCGAACGTCGCCCGTCACAACTAGGGATGCGCCACTACATCGACAAATCGTACATGCCGGCCACCTTGAAATATCCCGTTATTTCAAGATTAACAAAAAAAACACTCGCTCAGAACTGGTCACATACACAAGCACGCTGCACTAAACGCGGCACTTGGCTAATCCAGTAGGGGTAAAGGACACAATCGAGTAACAGCTCGACGACAGACTCCTCCTTTTGTCCGCACGGACGCCACTCGTACATAGCCGTCTTTGCCTGGATGAACTGCCTCTACTCGTCCTAATGGCCAGTGCATCGGGGGTTCGTGATCTTCCTTGATTAGAACTAAAACACCTTCTTTAAGGTTGTTTTGGACTACTTTCCACTTGGATCTCTGCTGAAGAGTGTTAAGATAGTCTCTACTCCAAATAGCCCAAAATCGCTGTAGCATTTGCTGAATTTGTTTAAAGCGCTGCAGGCGATTAATGTTTACATCAGGAACTCGTGACTGAGGAACAGCTACCAGACTGCCACCAATCAGAAAGTGTGCTGGCGTAAGCACTTCCATGTCGGTAGGGTCGTCATTCAAGGGAAGGATAGGTCGGGAATTGAGTATAGCTTCAACTTGATTAAGCAAAGTATAAAATTCTTCAAAGTTTAAGTGACAATCTCCCAATACTCTTTTCAAATGATACTTTACTGAACGCACGGCAGATTCCCAGAGCCCGCCAAAGTGTGGCGATCTGGCAGGAATGAAATGCCAATTGATTTTATGCTCCGAAAAATACCTGTTATATTTATCGCAGCTAGTGGTGTTTTCGATAAGCTTGCATAATTTAGTGAGATCATTATTGGCTCCTACAAAATTAGTAGCGTTGTCGCTAAAAATATCGCTAGGTAATCCCCGCCGAGAGACAAATCTTTTAAAGGAATTCATAAATGCAATAGAAGTTAAATCAGAAACTAACTCAGCATGAACCGCTCTGGTGGTAAAACAAATGTATATGCATACATAGCATTTAATTAAAACGCGGTTACGAGTTTTGCCATCTTTCAGCAGGTAAGGACCTGCATAGTCTACGCCACATGAAGCGAATGGTCGAGAAGGAAAAACTCGCGATTCGGGTAAATCTCCCATTATTTGTTTGATGGACAACGGCTTGACACGGAAACAAGTCAAGCAACGATGCAGAACCTTACGAACCACTTGCCGTCCATTTATGATCCAAAACTTATTTCTAATTTGAGTCAAAAGAAATTGTGGTCCCGCGTGTAAGAATTTATAATGATAATATTTTATAAGCATTTCAGTAAATATATGATTGGCCGGTAAAATAATTGGGTGTTTATTTTCGTATTCTAGCTGAGAATTGCTAAGTCGACCGCCTACCCGCAATAAACCTTTAGGATCTAGAAATGGTGTTAAACTCAACAATTTACTACTGCGAGGTACGGAATTGCCTTTTTTAATTTCTACCAGTTCAGCAGAAAAATGGTCCGATTGAACCAAATTACAGAGAAGAAACAAAGTTTCATCCAACTCAATACTTGTCAAGGGACCTTGAATTTTAATAGTTTTCCTAGTATTATTTATAAACCTACGAATGTAGCTATAAACCCTAACAGTTTTAGAAAAACAAGACCATTTAAAAAGACCGTCAGTAGAAACGTTTTTTCGGACAACCGGGAAAGACAGTTGCAACTTTACTTTGCGTACTTCTGGAACCTCAACAGGAGAAATTTTATTAAAGGGCCATTCATCTTTTGGTTTAGTCATGAATTCTGGTCCATGCCACCAAAGGTCTAAATCTAACAAAGTTTCAGGATCAACTCCTCTGGACACAATGTCAGCTGGATTATTTTTGGAGTCAATATGCCTCCACTCGCAATGCTCGGTCAACCGCTGGATTTCAGCCACGCGATTGGCGACAAATACTTTCCATCTGTTTGGCTCGGAGTTTAACCAGCTTAACACAATGCTCGAGTCAGTAAATAGAGTTACGTCTTCAAAAGAAAATTTTAAGGTTGACGCTACCTTGTTAAAAAGCTGAGCTAACAAAAGAGCGCCACAGAGCTCTAATCGAGGTAGACTCAAGGAACTCATCGGAGCCAAACGAGACTTTGCACATAATAAATGCGACTGGCTACCGCCGCCTTTGGTATCTCTTGAAACAATATATACACACGCACCATAAGCCAATTCAGAGGCATCAGAAAAACCGTATAGGGCTGTAAACTCAGGCGGGTTTGTGGCATTTAATACGCACCTGGGAATTTATACATTATTCAGATATGACAACTTTGAACTGAAATTAAGCCATGTTTGAGCCAAATGGTTGGGTACCTCCTCATCCCAGTCTAAATGAATCCGCCATACGCTTTGTAAGATAAGCTTGGCTTTGACAATTACTGGACTAACCAAACCTAGGACGTCAAATAACCGACCAATACTGGCTAAAATAGTACGCTTCGTTATTGAACTTGATGGAGATTTCACATCAAAATCGTAACTAATCGTATCGTCAGCAGGTTTCCAAACGGTTCCTAATGTTTTAGTGTCAGAATCAGCTCGAATGTAAAATTCGTCTTGACCTGAACCCTCATGACCTTCAATGAGAAGATTACAATTTGAAAGCCATTTTCTTAATTTAAATCCATATGAAAGTAAGGTGGAATCAATTTGCTGCTTTAAGCTGTTTAAATGTTCTACATCATGGTGTCCAAAAATTAAATCGTCCATGTAAAAATTATTAATTATTATTTCACTGATTTCAGGATTGGACTCCTTGCATCGCAAACCAATTTCATGTAAAACACGTGTGGCAAGAAAGGAAGCACTAGCTGTACCATAAGTTATGGTATTTAGCTCATAATGATTTAATTTTTGAGACACCGGGTCACGAAATAATATTCTTTGTAGTTTTCTTTGGGATGGATGTACCAATATCATCCGATACATCTTCTCAATGTCTGCAATTAATAAAATCAAATATGTACGCATACGTAAGACAGTGTTAAAAATATCTGGTTGAACTTTTGGACCGACTTTTAGGACATCATTCAGGCTCAAACCGGTCGAAGTTTTGAGACTAGCATTAAATACAACTCGCAGTTTTGTAGTACTGCTCGACTCTCTTAAGACTGCATGATGACTAAAATAAACATGTAAATCTTCAGGTTTATCAAGGCTAGGATCTACTTTAGACATATGTTCCAATTGTTCATATTCGTTCAAAAACTCCTTATAACTGTTCTTCAAATTAGGATTCAAACTTAATTTCTTATCTAAAGAATTGAAACATCTTGCCGCAATAGAGTATGATTCACCTAGACTTGTAAAATTGTCCCTTAAAGGTAGTTTGACAATAAATCTACCTGAACTATCATTTTCTACGTTTTCCCGAAAATGCATCTCGCAATCTAACTCTTCTTTACTAAATTTACTTCGATCACTTGGTATGTTTTCAATCTGCCAAAATTTTTGCACAGTATTTTGCAACAGATTGTCGGCTAAACAATCTAAAGTCAGAAAACAAGCAGATTTATTTCTTGCCATTTCAAAATCTAGGGGCCCAGCTAATACCCAACCAAACTTCGTATTTTGTAAAATAGGTAATCTACTGCCTAGCTTAATTTGGTCTCCCTCTAAACATGAAAAGAAAATCTCTGCACCTAACAAAAAATCTATTTCTGCTGAGTCTCCAAAAGTTGGATCAGCTAATCTGATGTTGCTAGGCAACTTTAGCTGTGAAATATCAAACGCCATTTGTGGAAGTCTACTCGTTATATTTTCCACCACTAAAATATTTATGTTAGATGCAAACGACTCACTCACTGATTTTATAGTTGTGCTGAATTTTGATAAAATGCTGGATGTGATATTGTTTAGCCCTGCCACAGGAATTTCTACCGACTTTGTTGTTAAATTAAGCTGTTGTAATATTCGGGATGAGCAAAAATTAGATTGACTAGCGGAATCCAACAGTGCTCGACATTTAAACCATTTATTATTGTTGCCCAAAACATTGATGACTGCTGTGGGTAGCAAAACCTGAGTTTTAGAATATGAAGTATTAATTGGCTCTTGATTACTCAAAGTACAAGTATTAAAAGTAGCGAAGGACTCTCCTGCAACCGTGTTGTCAGTGTGCAAGGGATTAGAGTTATTTGACTTATTTATTGGGGTCACACATTGCTGATGTGTGTCATTTTGAACAACTAAATTACAGCTACTAGTTGAATTGTTTAAATTTGGTTTATTTTCATTGATATTGTAAGTAAAATCATGAAGCATTGAGTTATGCTTTTTATTGCAAATCCTGCACCTTTTTCCAGTGCAAGTTTCAGCTGTATGTCCAGGTTTTAAACAATTTGTGCACAAACCTATTTTCCTTAACTCGACCAACCTATCTTTACAAGAAAGAGAAACTAACTTAAAACATTTATAGGTAAAGTGTCCAACTTGATTGCAAAAATAGCATTTTAAATTATTGTAATTTAAAGTGTTTGCTTTGTTATTAACCTGGTTGACTAAAGTCACTTCATCAGGCTTGGATAAACTAAAGTTGACAGAATGCTTGGACTGAGAATATCGGTTTGAAACATTTTCTTTCTGAATCTTTTCTTTATTGCCTATTGTTTCTAATACCTGACATTTGTTTTTTAAAAATTCTAAAAATTCTTGGAATGTGGGCGCATCTTTTTTATTAAAAAGTTCCCATTCTCTTCTTGTGTTAAGGTCTATCTTTTGTGAGATCATATACACTAAGATAGTATCCCAGTGTTCAACTGGCTGGTTTAAACTTGCAAGAGCCCTGATATTCCGCATAAGATTGTCAATCAGTTTGCGAAAACCTTGGGCTGACTCTTTAATGATTGGTTCAATGTCAAACAAATTCCTAACATGATTATGGATAAGTAATCTTTTGTTCTGATACCTTTCTTTTAACAAATCTAAAGCTTGTTGGTAGTTTGCCTCACATATCTCCAAAGACTGCAACACTTGCACTGCTTCACCAGTAAGGCAAGATTGCAAATAATAAAACTTTTGAATCGTACTTATTTCAGTATTATTATGTACAAGAGCCTGGAAAATTTCAAAAAAATTTAACCAACCTTCATATGTACCACTAAATTTTGGTAATGATATTGCCTGTAATCTGGCTGAACTCGTAACCGTATTGCTAACTGCTAGATTTTGTAAATTAGGAATTGCATTTGCACTAACACTGGAATTTGTTACACCAGCTCCAGGGCTGTTCATGCTTTGCTCATAAGAAGACACTATCTTAGATGCTTTGGTTACTACATAAAAATAATCATCCTCAAAAGAATCTCTCTCAAGGGCCTGTTCTGGTTTCAGTAACTCTATTTTGGATTGGACAACCTCAAACTCAGTCCAAGTAGACTCGAGTTTGGATAGCCTTAACTTTAAACTTATCGGGTCCACTTCTTCCCCATTCAAATAAGTGGAAAATCTCGTTAGAGTGGCCTTTAACTGGCCTCTTCGACATATTAACTTTTTTAATTCCTCCACCTCTGTGGGGTCTGGGTATACCTCCGTTTCATTAGGCATTGTTTACTATTTTTTAAATAAGCTTAATAACGATCAAAAACCCAAATCTTTGCTTAATCAATATGGGCATTAAACATGGGGACAAGGAATAACTTCAATAAGGTTAAAAATAGCTTATTTTGAACAACCAAGGTAAAAGGATACGACCCACCTTATTCTGCTTGACTCTGCATACACGTACTCACGGAGCACTTGCTGTCTCGGGCTTCTGAACTGAAGGCTTTCTTTTGGAAAATTGAGATTGCACGATCAGGAAACGGTGCTTATTCCCACCTTATTTTTTTAGGTTAGAACTTGTTGTTGATTCATATACCAGGATTTGCTTGTTGATTTTGCTCGAAGGACCATGAAAAGTAATGAAGGCACGATTTCTTAGCTTCTGTGGACTTGTTTATTGTTATCAAAAAAAATAGGGTGCACTCGGGCACATTTACATGCAAATCCAACAAAATTTCTAACCATCATTTTTACTACCGCTAAAACTTAATTCTATCATCCGTCAAAAACAAAAAAAAACTGCCGAAAATCAAATGTCATTGTCGAACGTCGCCCGTCACAACTAGGGATGCGCCACTACATCGACAAATCGTACATATACAACCGAAAAACAATTGGGAATAGAAAACGAGAAAAACGTAACTACAGGCAGACGGGAAAGAAAAACTTACGCACTAATTGTCGAAGAGGAGGGAATTAATAATAACGACCTACTAAGAAATATTAAATCAAGTATTCGCTCAAACAACGCAAGCAAACTTATACAATCAATCTCTACTACAAGACAAGAAAAATTAATAATAAGAACAGAAAAGGACGACGACGAGATCAAGGTACTCCAGGACGCTATTCAAAAAACTTCGAAATCAATCAGAGTGAACCTAAGACGGTCAGAAGCAGAAAATAAAACAATCCACATAAAGGGTATGGAGGGCACTACAGAAAAGGAAGAAGTTAAAGCTGCAATAGAAGAAACAGTGGGAACGATAAAGGAAGAAAATTGCAAAATGGGAGAATTACGACCATATGGAAAAAACAATCAAGCAATAACACTAACGCTGGAAAGAAAATTGGCAGACGAGCTGATTAATAAAAGAAACATAAGAGTTGGACTAGTAATCTGCCAAGTAGACCCACATATCAACGTACCAAAATGCTTTAGATGCTGGGCATACGACCACGAAGCAAAGCACTGCCGAGGACCAGACAGAACTGGCCTTTGTCTCAAATGTGGGGAGGAAGGACACAAAGCAAAGGAATGCAAAAACGATGAGCGATGCCTGATTTGTAACGAGCGAGGACATAAAATTGGATCATCTAAGTGTGAAGCCTTCAGGCGAGCTCTGACAATTGCAAGGAAAGCAAATGACACACAAACAGAGCAACAAGGCAGCTATGGAAATAAGAGCGATGAAGAGCCGGCTTACCACCAATGACTCTCAAGTTTTTTCAGGTAAACATGAACCGATGTCGCGCAGCGCATGACCTGCTTTTTAAAACCGTACAGGAGAAAGATGTAAATATAATTTTAGGACAAGAACCGAACAAATCATTGTGCAATAGATTTATATGTGATACGAACTGTGATAGCTTTATTTACATAAACCGGGCCGATGCCGTGATTTCTACACGGAGAGGCTCTGGATACGTGTTTGTGGAGCTTGCGTCTTTTTGTGTGTGTTCTTTTTATTTTTCGCCGAACGGCAATGCGGCCAGCTTTGAAGAACTATTAAGTAACGTAAACGCAGTTGCCGGATCCTCTCAGAAGGAAACACTATTTGGGGGAGATCTAAATGCTAAAACTCCTATGATTGGATCTAGAAGTACAAATGGCCGGGGAAATATCCTTGAAGAATGGCTATGCTCCAACAACTTTGTAGTGCTAAATCAGGGAGAGGTTCCAACGTTTGTGAGAAGAGATCAAAAGTCGACTATCGACTTATCGAATACGTGTTCACCCGTACCTTTGGCCCACAAAATTAGAGACTGGAGAGTAGAGAGCGACCTCGAAAACCTCAGTGATCATCAAACTATCTCTTTCCAAATTAGCGAAACTCGGACTAAACCTGAAGCAATAAGAAGAGATGCCAGATGGCGATATAGTCCCCAGCAGCTTGACAGATTTAGCGAAGCTTGCAACGATATGTACGACCAACTGAAGATAGTAGACCCAGAAGAACTTTTAAAGCAAATCAAAGTCAAATGCGATACTTACCTAAAACAAACACCTGCAGGACAAAATAGAAGGCCGGTCTACTGGTGGAATGAAGAGATATCAAGGAAAAGAAAGATTTGTATCCACAATAGACGAACCTTAACAAGAGCACGAAGTCGAGCTCAACCAGGAGAAGATCTGGAACATTTACATACCCAACACATGAACTCAAAGCGCGAACTAAAAATAGAAATAAAAAAGAGCAAAGAAGAAAAGTGGAAAAAACTATGCGACGACTTAAATGAGAACGTCTGGGGACAGGCATACAACATAGCTCTCCGAAGGCTGAAAATTCAAAATAACAACCACGTCAGCAAAGAAACAGTCAGCGAAGTCATAAAACAACTTTTCCCAGTGAGTCCTGTGTTGGAATGGAAAACAAGCATCGTCGATAAAGAGAGTGTCCCAATCTTCGAAATGGACGAGCTCAAGATGGCACTTAGCCAATCCAAAACCAAGAAGGCTCCCGGCCCAGACGGCATTACCACCGAGCTGTTTCGAGCCGCCATGAAAGGAAACATGGTAACCCTTTTAAAGACGATGAACCAATGCCTTATAGATGGAATATTCCCGAACATATGGAAAAAATCGAAATTAGTGCTCATAGAAAAACCAAAAAAAACGCCTAGTATGCCGGTTACATATCGCCCAATCTGCCTCATAGACGAGGCTGGAAAACTTTTCGAAAGACTTCTTAAGAATCGTATAGTAAGCGAACTGGAGACACGCCGCGGTATAAGCGATTATCAATTTGGATTCCGGACAGGAAAATCCACGATAGACGCAATCAAATGCGTTAAATCGTTTGTCAATGCAATCAAATTGAAAGCGTACAAAAACCGTGAGTGCTGTGTGATGATCCTGGTGGATGTGGAAAACGCATTCAATTCGGCCCCTTGGCAAAAAATAATAGAGCCTTTAGAAAGGGTCGGTATTAGCGAATATCTGCTGAGTGTAGTAAAAAGCTACCTAAGCAGCAGATATACCAGGTGTCCAAGAGCACCCTGGACATAGGAGATTAACATGGGAAAACGGTTTTGATTTTTTTGCGCCTGTACGGTTGATTTGATTGAAAAATCGTAATAATGAAAGTTGTAGTACCTATCACGGACTAGATTTCTGTATTTTTTCGGATCTCTAACTTGAGCCCTTTCGTCGTAAAACACGAACAAAAATGAGACAATTTAAACTTTTGGCCTGCACTGTATAGGCGGTTGTCGGGCAACGGGTAAACAGATCATTGTTGCTGGTACGGTTGCTCGACAACCGCTTATACAGTGCAGGTAAAAAGTTTAAATTTTCGCATTTTTGTTCGTGTTTTACGACGAAAGGGCTCAAGTTAGAGATCTGAAAAAAATACAGAAAACTAGTCCGTGATAGGTACTACAATTTTCATTAATACGATTTTTCAATCAAATCAACCGTACAGGCGCAAAAAAATCAAAACCGTTTTCCCATGTTAATCTCCTATGTCCAGGGTGCTCTTGGACACCTGGTATAATAACGGAGCACAATGAAATAAGAGCCGTAACCTGTGGGGTTCCCCAGGGCTCGGTGCTCGGCCCGGTGCTGTGGAATGTCTTTTACAATGCAGTTCTGAACCTGGATATTGAAACAGGAGTTAAATTAGTTGCCTATGCTGACGATCTAGCCATTATGGTGAAGGAGAAAGACCGCAATAGACTGGAAGACAAATGCTCATATGCAATCTATCGAGTTTTAACTAAGCTTAAGGAAATTGGACTAAAAGTAGCGATCAAAAAAACGGAAGTCATGTTAATGCTAAGCAAGAGAACCATCAATGAGATTAACGTTCACATTGAGGATGCTATTATGCCAAGCAAAACCGAAGTAAAATACCTGGGGGTGACGTTGAACAAAGGACTGAGCATGACGACCCACATCAAGCGTTGCACAGAAAGGGCACTGAAGGTGTTAAGTGCAATGTCCAGAATAATGCCTAGGGTAGGAGGGCCACGTTCAGCTAAGAGACGGCTCCTGGCAAATGTCGCACTATCGACATTGTTGTATGCGGCGCCCGTATGGAATGAGGCAATCCAATATAAGAAATACGAACATCTTCTAGAAAAAGTGACCAGGAAAATGGCACTCCTCATCACGGCCGCGTACCGAACGGCTCCTACAACGGCAATTTTAGTACTTGCTGACGTTCCACCCGTGGCACTGACTATCAAGAATCGCGTTTCGACGTTTGCTCAAAGCGCAGATGTGAAGCACCGAGCAAATCATGAGCTATTTCAATCATGGCAAGCTATATGGAATACATATGAAGGATGGACTAAAGTGTTTATTAAGGATCTGGAGCAATGGAGACATAGGAAATCTGACAAGGGGGTAAACTACCATACTACGCAAGCAATGACGGGACACGGAGTTTTCAGCACGTATTTGTTCAGGATTGGAAAGTTGGAGACAGAGGTGTGCTGGTACTGCGCAGAAACTGATACACCGCACCACACTATTTTCCAGTGCATTAAATTTGCCAATATACGGCGGGCAGCCGAGATAAAGTGTGGTACACATATCTGTAATGACAATATCTCCTCATTAATGGTTAAAAATGAAACCACGCAAGATGCCGTAATGGAAATGCTAGAGGAAATAATGAGAGAAAAGTGCAAGGAAGAAAAAAGAAGAACAAAATAAAGCGGAAAAAAAAAAAAAAAATCCTGCCACTATGGCGAAGGCGAAATAGCGTTATACTTGGTAACACGAAGAAATGGTGCATAAAGATCAAGACGTCGGTGATGAAGAAAAAAACATGAAAGACAGAGGGAGGGAATTTAAAGGATAAAGATAAGTAACCATTGCTAGAAGCAACAACTGCCCCTGAAGTAATGCCGGAAGGCGGTTTCCAGGGAAGGGTGGTAGAGGGCTCCGCCCCCACCAGCGAAGGTTTTTAGGGGGTCGGCACTTCCATCGCCACCCCCACACTACCGTGTAGATGAGAATCACAAACAGCGATTCTCCCGGTGCCTGGTTGCAGGTTTTCCTTCGCTATAAAAAAAAAAGGTTAGGTTAGGTTAGGTTGGGGGTCAAAGCCCTATCCGCTTACCTCCTCGTGGTGGCCCCTGGACCCTCTGGTGTCTTCGAGATCGGGTAATCAACCCCGGTGGAGAAGAGGCCGAGGTGACTAAAGCGGAAGGCAATACGACATGGCAAATGAGCAAGGAAAACTAGTATAGGTTTACGGTGCAGGGGAGGGATACCCCAGTACCGGTCGGTGCTACGAGTGAGCGAGCAGGCTCGTCCCGACCGTTAGCCAGCGACTGCCCAGCAACCCCGGTAGACCTCCAGGCCGGGTTGCCGATTGCTACTGGAGATGAAGACAACGCAGAAGCTTCCGATTCACTAGCGTTGGAAGCAATGCAAATGAAAAGAAGGGATAGTTTGGTGAAAAGAACACCACCACAACCATCAACCAAACCTAAGCAGAACCTCAATAGAACTCAGTCACAAGACAAGCGCACGGAAATGGAAGACTGCACCGAAGCCGTCGACCTGACCGAAAGCGATGGTGAAACGTTCTTAATGGAAGTCTGCAAGCAAAGGAAAATCTTTACCGGCAGTACACAAACTAACCCTAAAATGACAGACGCCGAAGACAATAAAAGGAAAAGGGACGTTACCCCCAAGAAAACAAACAAAAGAAAAGAATGTCCTGAAGCAAAGAACATAGAGACGGCAATAAAATTTATCACAACGCTAACAAAAGACCTAAATAAATATATAGAAAACAACACCAAGAGGGAAATTAAAGATATCGTAACAAGACTAGACCGGCAAGTGAAAAGCTTAAACACCACAACGATCAAGGACTGGATAGCACGACACAAAGTAACAACCATACAAGACGAAGAAAACCAATCAACGACAGAACAAAAAGAAAAAAAGAACATGAAGTCTACTGGAACCCAAACAAATGACGAAAACCTGCTTCTCGATCTAAATGAAGCAACGACGTACGAACAACTAGAGGCAGTACTGAGACTTAAATGGAGTAACAGGTTATACATAAGGACAGAAGTCGAGAACGGCAACCTACTAGAGGACAAAGCTGCGGAGACCAGAGCCATTCTGATTCGACTCAAAAAGCTAGCGGACTGAGTAGGCAGTTAACAGATCGCTACCCTGAACTAGCAGAAATCACCGACAGTTTCGTAGTACTCGAACAGACACAACAAATTAGGGGCAGCACTTGCTCAAGCCCAACAAACAAAAAAATAATAAAAATAACGCATGACGACTCAGAACAGGACATCTTCCAATGCTTAAGGAGGCTGAAAGAAGAATCCAAGAACTCCCCAAGAATAGCTATAAACAAGGCTGGACATATGAATATTGACAAATTTCGTAAACTAGTTGAGGCAGTATTCTGTGGCGGCACCCAAAAGGTTGTAATATACACAACCGAGAAACTGGAAGGAAGAAAGGAAAAAGAAAGACAGACTTACGCTCTAGTGGTTGAAAACAGCCTCAAAGAATATAACAGCACGCTAAAAAATGTGAAAAGGTCACTAACAGACGGGAACGTGAATCATGGCATACTGGGAATGAGAAGTACAAAACAGGGCAAACTCCTTATTACCATGGAAAAAAATGAAGAAGTAAGAAGAAACGTACAAGAACTCCTTAGAAGTGATAAAGTAATGAACAAGAAGATCACAAGTCTGGAAGACAGAGACATGGAAACCATTTTCATCAGGGGATTAGACGCGGTAGAAGACAAGGACGACGTGACTAAAGCCATAGAGTACTACATTAAAGACATAAGGCATAAGTACTTCAAAATGAGCGAAGCACTGTTGCTGGAGAATAGATACTTGACGGTGGGCTTCGTACGATGCTACATGGAACCCAGAGTTGTCGTCCGCAGATGCAGACGCTGCTGGGGATACGGACACAATGATGGAAACTGCCACGAAACTGACAGATCCAAACAATGTTTCAAATGCGGGGAAACAGGGCACAACAGAAAAGAATGCCAGAACAATGACAAATGCCCTCTCTGTAACACAGAGGAACATGTAGCGGGCTCAGGTAGCTGCCCAATTTTTAGGAGCAACCTGGCACGAATTAGAAGGGAAATAAGGACACAACCAAGAGCAGTATTGACAAACGAACCAAAGTCCTACAATGCTCAACAACACTAACATGACGAAATACAAAAACAAACTACCGACAACAAACACCACAAAGCAACTAAAATTCCTCCAAATAAACGCAGACCGGTCTAGAAGAGCGCATGACGCAGCTTACGCAGTAGCAAAAAACATGGACGTAGATATTATGATCATAAGCGAACCGAATAAGAAACTAGTCCAGGAAGCAAGACTAATAGCAGACGAATCCTCTGATGTAGCAATCCACTTCTTAAACTGAACTACTTGATCGCTGGAGATTTCAACTCAAAATCGGCGGAATGGGGATCACCAACAAACGATCGGAGGGGTGACATACTCTCGGAAATGGCAGCAGCTCAGGGACTAGTTACGCTAAATAACCGAAAGCCTACTTTCGTTCGAAGGGGGACAGAGTCCCACATTGACATTACTTTTACAAGGCACAAACTGGCGAAAAAAGTTGGCTCATGGACCGTCCTTGACGGAGAGAGCCTGTTACCACACCGGCACATCTACTTCGTCCTGCACTTACAAAATATCAAAGCGATAGAAATGAGGAAAGCCTCCACGTTGGATAAAGGAAAGTTTGAAGCGGAACTGACAAGGACCATAAACTCTATTGGCGCAGGAAGAACCATCGACATATCCAAAACGCTTACTAAAGCTTACCAAAGTGCTACTGCCTTAAGCGAAACGGAATTCCACAAATTACCATACTGGTGGAACGGCAAAATCGAAGAGACCAGGAACGAATGTATAAAACTCAGAAGACTATACACACGGAGCAGACAAGGGAAAAACCAGACCATCACAGAACAAGAAGAAAAGTGGGAAGCTTACCGAGTCAAAAGGAAGGAGTTCAAGGCCGAAATCACTAAGGCAAAGCGAGAGAGATGGATGGATCTCTGCAATGAACTGAACGACGATATATGGGGCGAAGGATATAGCATAGTTCATAGAAACCTTAAAAAAACGAACCCGTTCGAGCTTGCAAGAAGCAAGAAAGAGCAGATTGTCAACCATTTGTTTCCTAACAGACAAACAAACACGCCAAGCAAAACTTTCCCCGTGCGGTATAACGAGATCTCAATGCAGGAATTACACTCCGCGGCCAGCAAGCTGAAAAGGAATAAAGCACCGGGCCCAGATAGACTGCCCGCCGAAGCACTACTGATTGCTATTGAAAAATACCCGCAAAAAATTCTAGATGCATTGAATCAGCATCTGGAAAATCAGGAATTTCCAACAGCGTGGAAGACAGCCAAGCTAGTATTGATATTGTTACGGTTTGGGCCTACTATACTCGATTCGGGATGGAATCGAAGCGCCGCAATATCTGGCCGGGCGCGTATTAAAGTAGGCCACACTTAGGAAGCGCCACACCTGGAATATTCGAAGCAAATCGCGAAGCGTTTCGCGGTCATTCTAGAACGTGGTTTGCGAATATAAAAGAAGCGGCGTCGATGACAGAGTAGTAGTGAAGTAGTGAATTTGGGAACGCGGGAAAGTTTAAATAGCGAAGTAATTGTGGAATTGTAGTAGTGTTTTTAGTAGCTGTGTTAATTATTGTACGGAGTGTTTTGAAGTGTAAATAAATTTATTAATTGTTGAGTTAAATTGACTTTGTGTGAACCCACGGGAAAATCGTAACAATTGGTGTCAGAAGTGCGATCAGACTTTAGTGCGACGTGAATTGGAACTAAACTTCGGGTTAAAGACTTGTGTTCAGAACCGGACTAGAGATTTTCGGAACAGTGGTGTGTTAAATTTATTTTATGCCAATAACAAGACGTCAAAGTGCAAACATGGAGGCCCAACTTGCAGCTATTATGGCAATGCTTGGAAAACAAGAAGAGATTCGACAGCAAGACAAAGAAGAACAAGAAAGGATTCGACAAGAACAAGAAAGGATTCGACAACAAGAGAAGGAAGAACAAGAAAGGATTCGACAACAAGACAAGGAAGAACAAGAAAGGATTCGACAAGAACAAGAAAGGATTCGACAACAAGAGAAGGAAGAACAAGAAAGGATTCGACAACAACAAGAAAGAATGCTACAACAAGATATAGAAATGCGTCAAGAAGATAGAGAGCGGCAAGAAAAACGTAACGTAGAAATATTGAACGGTCTAGCGGGGACCAAAACAGAAATCCAAGAGTATGTATCCCATAGTCTCAAAAAGATGGAGTATGACGTTCAGGTAAAATTAGACGATGTTCGGGAGGACATTAATAAAATTCAGAACGATGTTCGGGAGGACATTAATGATGTTCGGGAGGACATTAATAAAATCCAGAATGATGTCGAGATAAAGTTACGTGACTTAGAGCGGAAAATTGACAGCAGAAGAGCCAGCTCTACAGTGATCACCGGAAACGGGCTCAACAAGATCAAGCCTCCCACATACGACGGTCAAACTTCATGGGCAATGTACCAACTCCAATTTGAGGCCGCTGCAAATGCAAATGGATGGAGTAACGAGGAAATGGCTGTAGCACTAATAGTGGCATTACGAGGACCTGCATTGGAGCTGTTACAGACGGTGCCTATCGCCCAACGGAGCAACTATGAAGCATTAGTAGCTGCATTAGAACGTCGTTATGGGGATCAACATAAGAAAGGACTGTATCGAACGCAATTAATGGCAAGACAGCAGAAAACTGGTGAAAATCTAGAAGAGTTTGAAACCGAAATTCGTCGCCTTGTGCATCTGGCTTACCCAGCCGTCCCGGATGAAATCCAAGAAGAACTTGTGGCACAGTATTTTGTAGATGGGATTCGAGATCCGGAGGTAAAGAAATGGCTGAAGATGTTCAAAGGGAGCAACAACAGCGAATTACTGATTCGAGCGCTGGAAATTGAAGCTGCGTGCAATGATTTAAAGCCAGAGCCTATTCAAGAGGAAAGAGTACCGCCAGCCGATCATGCTGCTACATTAATAGATGAAATTAAAGCAATGGTAGGCCAATTAGTGCAACAAATGGCAGCATTAGGAAATGGTCAGTCCAGACAGTTAGAACGGTCACGTCCGATCACGAGAGTGGAGTGTTATCGATGCGGACGTACGGGACACATTAGAAGGAATTGCAGACAGCGGTCTTGTTCTCCAAACCCACAGTGCCGACGAAATCAGGACATTAGAACAAATCACCGGAACTCTTCTGTTAAAAGAAACATTACATGTTATACTTGTGGACGTAAAGGACATTACCAATGGAATTGCAGACAGCAGTCTCGTTTACCGACCCCGCAGAACTGGCGTAACCATGAGCAGGAAATGAAGAACCCGGAAGGACATTTACCGCGATATGTAGAGGATCGTCAAGCTTTGGATAGTGATTTAAGGTACCGGAAAGGACAAATTCGTAATGGTTGGAAGATTGGTCAAATCGCGATGGTGACAGATAAAGAGGCTACAAAAAGAATGAAGAGCAGCGTTTCTAAGGAAGACATATTGAAAGGACAGCGCTCAGACTCTGATTTGAAAGTAATCAGAAGATGGTTGGAGAAGGATTTGAAACCGGATTGGCAACAGATTTCCAGATATGGACCAACAGTAAGGGGTTACTGGTTACAGTGGAATTCGCTTCGACTGCGAGATGACTTAATTACTCGCAAATGGGAAAGTCCAGACGGAAAACGCTTTGTTTACCAAACAATAGTGCCCAATTCCTGCAAAGAGAATGTGCTGCGAGAACTACATGACAGTCGCGGAGGAGGACACTTTGGAGTAAACCAGACTTTGGCTAGAATAAGAGATCGGTTTTACTGGATTAACTTCAGAAAGGACGTTGAGGAATGGTGTAAACGGTGTGACCAGTGTTCGTTACAGAAGGGATCCATCACAATTCGGAGACTTGAGAGAGAGAAGATGAAACCAAACAACAACCGTATGAAGATGACACTGGACCACAGACCAACTGATGGCAATTATAAGGAAGGTGATGCTGTGTGGATGTTTCAACCCAGGAGGAGCAAAGGATTAAATCAAAGATGGCAACGACACTGGGAGGGACCTTACAATGTGGTAAAAAGGTTAAACGACGTCACGTACAGAGTCCAACGCAGCCCCGAAGGCAAGATGAAAATTGTCCATCTGGACAGACTCAAGAAATACCAGGGATTAGATGAAGCGGATCGGGACGATCAGCTTTAAGAGGGGGGCAGTGTTACGGTTTGGGCCTACTATACTCGATTCGGGATGGAATCGAAGCGCCGCAATATCTGGCCGGGCGCGTATTAAAGTAGGCCACAGTTAGGAAGCGCCACACCTGGAATATTCGAAGCAAATCGCGAAGCGTTTCGCGGTCATTCTAGAACGTGGTTTGCGAATATAAAAGAAGCGGCGTCGATGACAGAGTAGTAGTGAAGTAGTGAATTTGGGAACGCGGTAAAGTTTAAATAGCGAAGTAATTGTGGAATTGTAGTAGTGTTTTTAGTAGCTGTGTTAATTATTGTACGGAGTGTTTTGAAGTGTAAATAAATTTATTAATTGTTGAGTTAAATTGACTTTGTGTGAACCCACGGGAAAATCGTAACAATATTAATAACCGCAAAACCGCCAGACCAGCCCGGATCATACAGACCGCTATGTCTAATCAACTCTTTAGCAAAGCTCTACGAACATCTAATAAAAGCACGCCTAGATTCAGAACTGGATCGGCAGAGCCCTCTTTCTGAAAACCAATTTGGTTTCAGAGCAGGCAGATCAACCATCGACGCTATGATGGAAATCGCCAAGGCAGTGGAAGCAGTTAAAAATCGACGGGGAGGAGCAAAAAGATGGTGCGCGCTTATAACGCTCGACGTCAAAAACGCTTTTAACAGCGTCTCATGGCCAATCATTTTTGAAGAACTGCATAAAAGAGAAATCTCCGACTACTTGATAAATCTGATTACGGACTACTTCCAGAACAGGAAAATAATTGTGGACTATAATTTTGAAATGACGGCGGGCATCCCGCAGGGGTCCGTGCTGGGACCGCTACTGTGGAACTTACAATACGATCAGATTCTAAGAGAAGAAAGCACTAAAAATGTAAAAATAATTGGCTATGCAGACGACATCGCTCTAGTGGTGTCAGCCAAGTACCAAGACGAACTCATGACTACGGTGAACAAGGCGATAACTGGAGTTCAGAACAGGCTAGCGGAAAGATCGCTAAGCCTCGCCCCGGAAAAGACGGAGGCAGTCGTCTTGAACGGAGGCAGGGACCGCACCCATATCACATTTCAAGTAGCAAACGAAATAATTAAGCCCAAGAAATTCCTAAAATACCTTGGAGTGATGTTCGGCGCAAACCTAGGTTTTACTGAACACGCAAAATATGTGGCACAGAAAAGCTTGGACAGACTTGGATCACTACAAAAGCTAATGCCAAATATAGATGGGCCAACGAGCCAGAAACGTGCAATGTTGTACGGCGTGGTGCAGTCAATAATACTTTACGGCTCCCCTGTATGGGAAAGCGTCACTAGATTTGCAAAATACAGAGAATTACTGCAGGCAGTGCAACGAAAAGCACTTCTAAGGGTCATAAGCGGATACCAAACCATCTCGACAGAAGCGGTCCAAGCCATAGCGGCGGTACCACCAATCGACTTACTCATAGAAGAGCGCGCTCAACAATACTCGACACGAACACAGGACATTAGGGAAAGAACAATGGAAAAATGGCAACATCGTTGGGCTGAAGAGACGGGCAAGGCGGAGTGGACCAAGAAGATCATCAAAAACCTGAGCACATGGGTAAACTGCAAACACAGACGAACAAACTACTTTCTTACTCAGGTTTTTACTGGACACGGCAGCTTTAAAACGTATACACAACGTATTGGTAAGACAGATGGGAAATGCAATCACTGTGATGAAGAAGATACGGTCGAACACAGTATCTTTTATTGCCCGCGATGGCTCACCAAAAAGATACTACTAGAAACCACCCTGGGAACGGAAATAAATGCTGAAAATATGGTATATTTGATGACATCCAAAGAGAGCAACTGGTCGGCTTGCGAAGAATATCTGGTACATAATATGAAAACCAAGGAAAAAGAAGGACGAGACGGAGCGAACAACTAAAAGGGACAATACATTCGAAAAAAGGCGACTCCCTCGCGGCGACGTTAAGCACTGCTGTGTAATTCCACCGCGAGAACATGCCAGAGGAGGAGAAGGGTGGAAGAGGGCCCCGCCCCCACCAGCGAAGGTTTTTAGTGGGTCGGCACTTCCATCGCCACCCCCACACTATTGTGTAGATGAGGATCACAACAACGATTCTCCCGGTGCCTGGTTGCAGGTTTTCCTTCGCTATAAAAAAAAAAAAAAAAAAAAAAAAAAGTTAGGTTAGGTTAGGTTCTCCGCCGCGGATCTCACCTTGTCGTGGTGGCGGAGCTTGAGTACTGTTATGATCCCGAGAGCTATGCCGGCGGTAGCGTAGCTACTGGTAGGGCCTCCCTTGCCGGACAGGTCGACGGTGAACAGTCAGACAAAGATTGATCCAGCCAACCTAAGGTGTTAGGAACCGTGCCGATGGGTGCATGGCACAGGGTAAGCTGTGTCGCAAACGGTCTACTGTAGGGCACCAGGGTGAACCCTGCAGGGCGTTCGCAGGGAGTTTCGCGCTACTGTGTCCGCCATCAGCCCCTGCGCTCGGTAAGCTGAAGGTCGAGGCAGTATCAAAGCAGCAGTACTCGTGGGATCTCAAAATGAATCCAAATCTAAATAATGAATCTGAACCCCCCCCCTTCGGTGGTCCCCAGGGCCGAAGGGAACCGGGATAATGCTACCGGGATAGAGAAGGAAAAGTTAAGCGAGGACGAGGAGGTCTTTTTTAGGAGGATCACAAGCCCGAGGAGGTGCAACTCGGCTGGGGACATTATGTTTCCTACGATTAGCACACAAGGCAGACGGAATTCCGGGGTCATAGACCTCTCGTGGGACGACGAGATGGAAAACATCGTACCAACTGTTAGCCAATGAAGACAGGAGGAAAGTGCTCGGTAAGGTCCTCCGCCAAAGCGAAAGCGCTCACGCGGAATCGGCTGGGATGCAAGAAAAAAAGCGAAAAAGACTAAACGACTCGGTCCTCGGCCAGGAAGAAGACGCGGAGCCGCGGAGCCCCGACCCGGAAGGGGTTTTGCTGTTAGATGTTATCAAAAAAGTGACTCAAATAAGCAACAAAATGAAAAGCTATTCAGAGCAGAACACGAAGAGAGAACTGAAATTTTTGATAAAACAGCTGGAAATGTTTACATGCACATTAAGCAAGCAGAGTATGAGGGAATTTGTAGAAAGGAAAAGCAGACCAGCCTCTTCAATAACCACAGAGACCGCAGAGAAACTCAAAGAAGAGATCCGACGCTTAACGGATCAAAACAGAATATTAAGTGAGAATGCGGCGAAAATTCCGAAAACTTGCCCGGGATGTAGTGCATAGACCCAGGAACAAGAAGAAATTACGGATATCGACGAAATCACCAACGTGGCGAGCTGGGCGACCATTGCATATAGGAAGTGGGCCAAAGATGTCTTTAAAAAGACTGAAATCAAAGTGGGGAATCCCTTAGATTCTAGGGCCGAAACCATCAAAGTCGTTTTTGTGGAAACAAACGACAAAAGCATGGACGAAGGCGTCCAGCTACTGTACAAGGAAAAGTACCCGGAACTGGCTGATAGCATAGAAGAGTATGACGTTCTGGAGCAAACCTCCAGATTAAGGTCAAAGTCGGGTGAAAAAACTGGCGTGAAGATAATTAAAATAGCACTTGACGACACGGACGCTCAGCTCTGGAACGGAATCCAAAAGGTACGTAGCGAAGTAGTCAGAGAAGAGGTCGTTGCCCTCCACATGATAAGAATGATGTCCCCGGAAAGGCTAAGGAAAATGGCGGAGGCAATCTTCCAAAAAGATAATATAACAGTCAACATATATACCCCGTACAGTAGCCCCTATAGAACGACTGGGGCAAGAACCAGAAGAGAGAGACAAACCTACGCCCTTGTCGTGGAGAATGCAGGAAAGACCTTCCAACAAACGCTGGATAAATGAGAGAGCTGGATAAAATGAAGAGAAAATGAAAGGGAAAGAGGCAATTGCAAATGCGGTGAAAACGATCAAGGAGGCGCGTGACGGCAAGCTTATTATCGTCACGAACAAGGACAGAACTGCAGTCCACGACCTGAAGAAATGCATAGAGGACGGGGAAGTACCCAACAGCATTGTTGTGAGAGAGAAGTTCGAGAGGAAAGCAAGGGAAATCCTCCATTTAAAAGGGATGGATGCTACTTGCACGAAAGAAGAAATAGTGGAATCCTTGAACAGGGAATTAGAAACGGTGCTCGCTGACGATGAGTATAAATTAGGAGAGCTACGGCCCTTTGGAAGGAACATGAGAGCAGTGACTCTGACGATAGAGGAAAAGTCGGGAGCGATTCTATTAAATAAGGCCAGGATCCGTATAGGGCTGGTAAGGGCTACGGTCGATAAGCACCACAACATCGAAAGATGCTTCCGTTGCTGGGAATTTGGCCACGGCAGTGGGGACTGCAAGGGCCCGGACCGCAGTGGGCTATGCTTCCAATGCGGAAACCCGGGTCATACAAGACGAGAGTGCAGGGAAACTGTGGCAAAATGCCTGCTGTGCCAGGAAAGCGGGCACGCAACTGGCACGTATAAGTGCCACAGCTTCAAAGAGGCGCTGCTGAAAACCAGGAAAGCTGAGAGGCGGCTGTCGCGGGCAATCTCAGTGGTAAGCAACAGCACTCAAGGATAATGGCTAACACGGTAATCTCTCACGTACACGCGGCTAAGAAGGTAGAGGGCATCAATATTCTACAAGGAAACGTCGCTAGAAGAGCTGCATCCCAGAACATAGCGCAGGTGGTGGGGAAAAAACTAAAGTGCAATTTTCTATGCCTACAGGAACCAAATAAGGGCATGAGTAGGCTTAAAAACAGCAAAGTCTACCCCTCTAGTCAGCCGTACTATAATAGTGCAATAATTGCAAACGATGCTAGTCAAAAATCTGGTCACGTTTACTCTGTAGAAAGCTTTAAAGTGTTTGTTTGTCTTGAACTTAAGTCCATGTTTATATACTCAGTGTACATTTCCCCTAATTGCTCGATGGAGGAGTTCAGGGAGAGCCTCGATGCGCTGATGCTTCACGTAACGCAAACGGTCCAAATAAAGAAACTTCCAGTAATCCTATCCGGCGACTTTAATGCCAAAAACACTGTGTGGGGGGGAAAAGTTACTGATCAAAGAGGAATAATGCTACTCAGTGCCATCACGGCAATTGGCTTAACTGTCATAAACGATAGTAAACACGCAACGCTAATAAGACAAAACGGTGAGTCCTTTACCGACCTAGCAATAGTGTCAGAAGACATAATTAAAATGGGAGTAAAATGGACACTGCTCACGGAGGAAGAAACGCTGAGCGATCATCTGTTTGCAAAAATTGAGATTGGGCAAAGCAGGCAACCGAACAGAATCACATACGTGGAACGGGCGGACCCAGAAGCCCTTAAAATAAACCTTCAGAAACTCACGCAGATGCACACTATTACCAACCCGGACAAAACAGTTGCTGAGATCCAAAAGGTATATCGCACATCTTGTCGCAGTATTAGGGCCGACGAAAACTTCCAACTTCCGTTCTGGTGGGACGAAGATATTGCAAGCAAGATAGAGTGTACCAAGAGAGCCAGGCGCCAACTGCAAAGAGAGACCCGCAATGAGACCCGCAGAGAAGAATTGAAAGTGGAATATAGAACCAAGAGATCTGATCTTTCAAAAACCATACAAACGGCGAAAAAGAATAAATGGAGAGCAACGCTGGCTGCACTGGAAGAGGACATATTTGGCCAAGCGTACAACATCGTACGCGCTCAACTGAAATGCGCTGGTCCCAGAACCTGGCTGAAACCAGAAGAAAAGACTAAACTATTCCACGAGCTGTTTATAACGACCAACGTAGGAAACCTTCCCGAAATTGCCGGAAGTAATAGGCCTGAGGACGTGTCTGATCAGGAGCTTGAATATGCGATAAATCGAATTAAGATTGGCAAGTCCCCGGGGCCGGACCAAATGTTGCCTCTGCACGTTAAGAGTATGATCAGGCAGGAGAAAGAATTTTTTAAACGCCTATTCTCAGAGTGCTTTAGGAAGGGGTGCTTTCCGCAAAAATGGAAACAGGCTAAGCTGATTCTCATTGAGAAGCCGCGTAGGGAGGGGGACCACGAAACAAAATACCGCCCGATTTGCTTACTAGATGTTCTGGGCAAGGTCCTGGAGACGCTGGTTAACGAGCGTCTAAAACGCGAGATTGTAAGGACCGGAGGGTTCAACGAAAACCAATTTGGCTTCAGGAGCGGTTGCTCCACCCCATCCGCGATTCAGAAAATCAAGAACACAGTAGACAATAATCGAGACCAGATTGTCAGCCTCGTCTGCATAGACGTCAGAAATGCCTTCAATACGGCCAACTGGGCTCTGATCATCCAAAAAATAAAGAAGCGGGGCATACACCCAAACTTAATTATGATGACGGCATCATATTTCAAGGATAGAAGTATTCTGCTAAGCAGAAAGGAATCCAGACAGGTGACTGCGGGTGTTCCCCAGGGGTCCGTTCTGGGGCCAACATGTTGGAATATTCTGTATGATGATGTGATGGACGCGTGCAAGACGGCTCACATCGAGCCAATCTGCTACGCAGACGACCTTGCGCTGCTGGTCAAGACCAGGACAATCGAGGAAACTAACGCTCATGGAAGCCACGCCCTGGAGGTAGTCAGGTCCTGGATGCTATGCAACAAACTGGAGATAGCGGCAGAGAAGACTGCCGCCATTTTCTTTGCCTGGAGTTACAAGGTTCGGCGTGGGGTAAGATTCCAAGTGGGAATTCGGACAATAACACCATCAAAAACGGTAAAGTACCTGGGTGTAGTCCTCGACTACCGGATGAGGTTTTCGGATCATATCAAATACGTTGTCAAAAAGTCGGAGAACACACTGAAACTACTACAAATTCTGTTCCCAAACGTGGGAGGTCCAACGGCGACTAAGCGGCGGGTTATGGCTGCCGCTCTACAATCCATTCTGCTATACGCATCCCCAGTCTGGGCGGGGGAGGCGATGAAGTTCGAATGCAACCAGCAGACGTTGGGCGCATCTCAAAGGAAGGCGGCACTTCGGGTGTGTAGTGCCTACCATACCGTATCAAAAAAGGCAGCCTGTGTGCTGGCAAAAATGCCCCCAATAGCAATGTTGGCTGAAGAACGCGCTCGTCTACACGGGCACTTGAAGAATCTGGCGGTGACTGAGGAAACCAGGAATACAATGATGAGGGAAGAACGTAGCAGGACGATGCAGGCATGGCAGCAGCTCTGGGATGAAGATGAAGGCGGCGAGACAGCCGGCTGGACGAGGACGTTGATCAAGGATATACGTACATGGTGTGAATGTAATCACGGGGACATAGGGTACACCGTGACCCAATTCATTACGGGACACGGCTGCTTCGGTGCATACCTGCACAAGTACAAGCGGAGAGACACTCCTAGATGCTTTTACGGTGACGCTGACGTGGACACGCCGGCTCATATGCTCTTCGAATGTGCAAGATTTGCGAGAGCTAGGACAAATACAGAACTGGCGGTGGGAGAAAGCCTGAATGTCGAGACCCTGATACCTACCATGCTGAGGAGTGAGGGGAACTGGAAGGAGGTAGCAAGTATGATGGAGAAGATGATCAGAATTAAGGAGAGAGAGGACAGTGGCAGGCTGGAGTAGTAGTACAGTCAGCGCATTCTTCGATGTATATCCTCGGACAGTGACGAAGATGCGCTCGGAGTGAACGGTGGCAGAGGGCTCCGCCCCCACCAGCGAAGTTTTTTAGTGGGTCGGCAATGACACCGCCACCCCCACACTACCTGGAGTTGGGAACCTCCAACAACGGTCTCCCCCGGTGCCTGACAAGCAGGTTTTTCTTCGCTATAAAAAAAAAAAATAAAAAAAAAGGTCAGGTTAGGTTAGGTTAGGTTAGGTTAGGTTAGGTTAGGTTGGAGTTCCGCCAGGCACGCCGTGCGAACCGGACGTGTTTTAGTGGTGCTCCGCGAAAATACGCTGTGTAAGTGGGAAACCAGTGAAAAATAGCAAAAACAATACAGGTATAATATTGTTACGATTTTCCCGTGGGTTCACACAAAGTCAATTTAAATCAACAATTAATAAATTTATTTACACTTCAAAACACTCCGTACAATAATTAACACAGCTACTAAAAACACTACTACAATTCCACAATTATTCTCTTTAGTCTTCAGCTAAACATATATCTTAATGTTATATAAATAATCAGGGTAATTAAGGACAATCATAGTTTATAGATCTTTTAACATTTCATAATTACAATTAGTAAGCAAAACGATAATTGTTTAACTATATTCAAAACAGCGTAACATAGCGTTCTATATTATTTAACAGTGGTTGCAATAATTATAGTTCAGCAGCCACCAAACTGTTTATAAATTGTTTACAAATGATGACTGTAACAACCATGTCAAAACCATAGAGTTTAATTGTTTCTGAGCCACTGGTATGTTTAATAGTTTAGTAAGATTGTTAGTTACATGCGTAGGATTAAATCAGTATTGAAATGGCACTCAAGACTCTCAATAACTCTACCCACCCAATCTAAACCTTCAACCTCCTCAATATTAAACATGGTCCTTCGAGTCTAAAATAATTAATCAGTAACCTATGTTAGCCACAGAACAAAAAATCTAATCAAGTAATATTCGGCCGCGAGTCGCGTATACAAATCGATAACTCTATCGAAAAATCTATATCTGTTAAGTGTTTCACCCAAGTGCAGATAACAAGTAAAGTGAAGTGATTCATTCAGTGCAAGTGAAGAGTTTAATCTCAACACAAAAATGGAAACCGTTAACAAATTAAGCAAAGCTCAAGAGGTATTAGGACAAGAGATCAAACGCATTCACACCAATATAAAGAAAGACCCATTAAACAGAAAAACCTTACAATACGTTGAAGAAAGGAGAACTCAAGTTCAGAAGCTATGGAACGAAGTTAAAGTAAATGACACCCAGCTCAAAGAGCTGAAAACATTAGAAACGCAACACGCTACGTACTTTGCTAGCAATTACTTTGAACAAATCAGAACCATTTATAACGATGCTCTACAAGAGTTAAACAACTGCAAGGAAAAACTACTAGACGAAGAGAAAACAAGAATTAAAGCAACAAGATAAGCAGCAAAAAAGTGCCACTCTAAATCAACTCACGCAGGAACAAACCTTGCGAATGAGCGATTTGGATGAACTGGTTGAAGAATTCATTTCAAAAATGCAGAATTTGTTTTCAAAATCATCATACGCTTATCCACAAAGAAAACAACCACAACAAAACGAAAACGCCAAACGAGCAGAAATCAAAACCATATTTCAATCAATCAAACAGGGTAGGAACACATGTCGCGCATGAAGGAGGTAAAACATTATTAGCGACAGCAATCATTAGAATTCAAGATTCAGATGGAAAAAACGAAAATTTGAGAGCCTTGATCGATTCAGGTTCGCAAGCATCGTTTATCACTATGGAAGCTGCCAATTTACTGCAATTACCCAAACAGAAAATTCATGCAGAAATTTCTGGTATAGGGGGATCAACCAATGAGAGCTGCAAATACAAAATATCTGTACAATGCAAACCACGCATTACTAGCGAATTTACGTTAAACACTGAACTGCTGATTTTACAAAAATTAGCAAAAGATATGCCAGAACACCCAATTGAAGTAAACACCGAATTATGGCAAAATAAAATTCTTGCTGACCCAGGCTTCGGAAAGCCGGGTCCAATTGATGTGATTCTTGGAGCCCAAGAATTTCACGAAATTCTGTTAGAAGGAATGGACAAGTCAAACGACGGCCTTGTAGCGCAAAATACAGAGTTAGGCTGGATAATTTGGGGAAGCATTCATCAATCCTTAAAACAAACCAACATTGCAGTAGTAAGCATGATAACACAGTCTGAAGAGAAAGAATTATCACGGTTCTGGGAATTAGAGGAAATTTCGGAAAAAACGACAATTAACAAGCGATGAAAATGCATGCGAGGCATTTTACGATAAAACAACATTGCGTAATTCGAGCGGTACGTACACTGTTCAAATTCCGTTTAAAAACGAAATTGAGTCATCGCAATTAGGTGAGTCAAGGCCAAGAGCGTTGGCACGTTTACTGTCCTTGGAGAAACGATTATCTAATGATTACAAGTTGAATTTGGAATATAAAAAATTTATGAGTGAATACATTAAGCTAGGTCACATGAAACAGGTGCAGTGGAGTAACCAAATCCAAGGAAAATATTACATACCTCATCAACCAGTTATCAAAGAAACCAGTACGACTACAAAGTTGAGAGTAGTGTTTGACGCATCATCAAAAACGACAAATGGAAAAAGTTTAAATGACATCATGCACGTAGGTCCTAAAATTCAAGATGACCTTATAGATATTCTATTACGTTGGAGAAGTCACAGAATAGGATTTACAGCCGACATAGAGAAGATGTATAGACAAATTCGAATTTCCGAAGAAGATCAGGACTATCACAGAATCTTATGGAGATTCTCGACAAACGACCCAATTCAAGAATTCAAGTTATTGACCGTAACGTATGGAACGGCTGCAGCACCATACTTGGCTGTAAAAACAATTCAAAGGTTAGCGGAAGACGAGAAAATGTCGTATCCAACAGCATCAAAAATCAGCTTACAGGACTTCTATGTGGACGATCTAATGTCAGGTGCAGAAGACGAAAGAGAGGCAATTGAAACGGTGAATGAACTAATAAGCATGTTCAAGGCCAGCGGGATAACACTAAGAAAATGGTCTAGTAATAACAGGGAAGTCATAAAAGCAATACCAGTAGAATTGCGAGACGAAAGCGCAGTCAACATTCAAGAAGATGACACCAGAAGATCATTAGGATTATTATGGTCACCAAGTGACGATTCCATAAGATTTAAGGTGGCATTAGCACCGTCACAAAAGCTTTCGAAAAGAACAATATTAGCGGACATTGCGAAACTATTCGATCCGTTAGGATGGCTAAGTCCAGTATTAGTCAAAGCAAAATTGATCATGCAAACATTATGGTTAGAAAAACTTAGCTGGGATGAAGAAGTCTCACAAGAAATAGCAGCTTGTTGGAATAAGTTTCGGCAGCAGTTAAAGTCCGTTGAAGAAATCAGCATTCCGCGTTGGACGTATCAATCAACCAAGAACAAAATTGAACTACACGGATTTAGCGATGCTTCAGAGAAGGCATACGGAGCTGTAGTTTACGTAAAAACTATAAATAACGACAAAAGCATCAAAATCACACTATTGACTGCAAAGTCAAAAGTAGCACCAATAAAAACAAAAACAACACTACCACCACCAAAACTTGAGTTATGTGCAGCAGTATTGTTAGCAAGATTACTAACTAGAGTTAAAACGGCTCTACGTTTGAATAAAACACCCACATACGCTTGGATTGATTCCATGATAGCATTATCATGGATCCAAGGAACGCCCAATAATTGGAAAACATTTGTGGCAAATCGAGTATCTGAGATACAAAACTTGGTGCCATCTCAGCATTGGAATCATGTGAAATCTGAAGAAAACGTAGCAGATGTAATATCACGAGGCATTGATCCCTCTAAAATCAAAGACTTTGTTCCATGGTGGCAAGGCCCAACGTGGCTGCAAGGAAACAAATACCCAGTAAACGCAAAAATTCCAGAGACCGAAGAAGAAAGGAAAAAGAGCATACAAGTAAATGTAGCGCAAAGAAGTGAACCCAAAATTCATGAAAAAATGTCATCATTGCTGTCAATGAATCGCATAATTGCCTATTGTGATAGATTCATTAACAATTGCAAAAAAAACAAGCATCAGGAAAGGTACATTAACAATTCAGGAAATTAGCAACGCTGAAGAAAAAATTGTTCGGTTAGAACAAGCTGGAGCATTTCACGCGGAAATTCAAGCTCTAAAATCAAATAAAACAATAGATAAACAGTAAACAAGTAAAATAGTCAATTTAAGTCCGTTTATCGACAAAAACAATATCTTACGAGTAGGAGGTAGACTGAAACATTCACTATTAAAATACACAGAAAAACATCCCATAATTTTACCAGGAAGATGTCATTTAACAAACTTGATTATAAGAGATGCGCATAACACAACATTACATGGAGGTAACCAGAATACCTTAGCCTTCATTAGAAGAAAATTTTGGCTGATTAATGGAAAAAAGGCAGTAAAAAAGATAATTAACAATTGTGTAAAATGCATCAGATATAAAGCTGCTACAGCACAACAGTTAATGGGACAGTTACCACCACCTCGAGTGACTCAATCAGCGGCATTTTTACACACTGGAATTGATTATGCAGGACCAATTCAAGTGCGAACCACAAAAGGACGAGGAAATAAATCATATAAGGGTTATATTGTAGTATTTGTGTGCTTAGCAACTAAGGCACAACATCTTGAACTAGTAAGTGACATGCTAGCTGAAACATTTTTAGCAGCGTTAAAACGGTTCATATCTAGACGAGGAAAATGTGCACACATCTATAGTGACAATGGCACAACTTTTGTAGGGGCAAACAACTTAATCGAGTCAGAAGTTATCGCGTTACTCAGAAAGGAGAAAATTGAGGATCGAAGCACATCGTTGGGCATACAGTGGCACTTTATCCCTCCCTCAGCACCTCATTTTGGTGGTCTTTGGGAAGCGGGCGTCAAATCCACAAAGTATCATTTAAGACGAGTGATTGGAGATACAACATTGACCTTCGAGGAGTTATATACGTTGTTAACACTTATTGAGGCATCATTGAACTCAAGGCCTTTGTGTCCGTTGTCCGAAGACATAAACGATGTTGCCGTTCTCACACCAGGTCACTTTCTAATCGGAAGAGAACTATTGTCACCGATTACCCCAATCTGCGAAGACATCATCAGTAATATGAATCAAAGATGGAAAATGATACAAAAAATGCGTAAAGAATTTTGGAATACATGGATGAAAGAGTACATACATCAACTTCAGCAGCGGTACAAATGGACATCCAAATCAAACAATTTAGAAACGGGAGAAGTAGTAATCGTAAAAGAAGATAACGTAAAACCAAGTCAATGGCCATTAGCTCGAATAACCGAAGCGCACGCGGATAAGGACGGAATTGTTCGAGTAGTGTCAATAAAGAAGCCAGGGGGAGTAATTACCAAACGGCCGATTCATAAGCTTATACCGTTACGTGGGGAATCAGAAAAAAAGGCAGTAGAATATGGAAATGAGAAAAATCAATTTAAAGGCAAAACAAGGTCAGCGAATTTGTGGAAGAAAGCCGTTGTTGCGATTTTATTCATATTAAGCTTAGTAAATTCAGCAAAGGCTCAATATAAGATAGAATATCCAAAACCAGGATTGTACATTGAACATATTGGACAAGCAAAAATAGAAAGGGGAATCTTTCGAATTGACATAAAGCTGAATAAATCTGATATCAGCTACCACATAAAAAACATAAAAAATGTTACAGCCCAGATTCAGAACGTATGCCAAAATGTGGCAGAAATATCAGAAAAAACTGAATGCAACACATTAATTTCCGATATGCAATTAAAAGAAACTAGACTAGAGTGGGTTATAAAAGGAATATACGACGTTACAAGGTCAAGGAAACGGCGAGGATTACTTGGAAAACTGATGACTTCAATTTTTGGCGTAAATGACGAAGTATACACCGACATTAACAATCTAGAAAAGAATCAACAACAATTAATACATGCATCTAGTCATCAAACTAAATTTATGCTGCAGGCACTATCTCAGTTTAACGACACCGAAAACAGAATTTACAGCAAGCTTAAGCAGTTTCAAGAAAAGGTTATCAGAAGCCAAGCCGCTATAACTGAGATGAAGCAAAGCTGGTTTCAAGCGGTGGACGAAAATAGACTTAGCATTCACCTTCTGAGCTCATATCAAGTTGGGAACAATTATTTAGATGAAGTATATGACTATTATAAAAGTCTGTCTGACATCTTATACAACACAGGCAACATATACTCAATGTTAACACCGGGGCAGATAAGGGAAATAATCCAAACTGCAGAGCGCAAAATGCCACCAAGCATTGAAATCTTACCTCAACCCATATTGAAAACTGAACTTGAGGAAACAGAAAAACAACTACACGTTTATGTGTATTTTATAGTAACTGAGTTCAGCAATTTTACCGTAGTCAAGGTCAGTGCGATACCGTCTGCAGTGGAAGGCGACACGTATTTAACAATTGACCTACCTCAACAACTGCTAGCTAGTGATTACAATGAACAAAAATATTTTCACATAAGTGAAGAAGAATTTAAGAATTGCATAGGAATCAGAAAACATTTATTCGTATGTTTACCGCCTTTAATAAGGAACATTGAAAACAGCCCGAATTGCATTTTAGATGAAATATATCAACGAACTGAACATTCGAGCTGTCCCGTTAAGCGAGTGAAAATTAAAGCAATGCAATGGATTCAACTTTACACCAAAAATTCGTGGATTTTTGTGTCACCTGATTCATCAAAAGTTGCAATAACGTGTAACGGTAATAGAGAAGATTTAGTCTTAAATAAAACAGGAATCATTTCGATTTCATCAAATTGCATTATATCGACTAATAAAATATCTATAGCAGCTAGGCGCAGCGACGTATTTCCGGTTCTAGCAGGTTTTATCAAGCAGGTGGCGGTAAACTTGACCACGTCAATAAAGCAACCACCTCAAAGCCAATACGAAGAAAACATCATTCATCCCTCTAGATGATTTTCGAAAGCTAAAAGAAATGGAGGAAGACATTGAAACCGAGCTAGGACAACATCACTGGAAATCCATAACTAAACATTCTATGTTCACAGGTGCACTGACATCAGCAGCGGTAGTACTTATTATCATGGCGGTCATAGTAGCAGTCAACAAATGCCGTCGGGCACTAACTACTGCCTGATCTCAACCAACAACCAAACATAAGACATCTTCAGAGATGATAGAACTGGCATCGCTAAGACGACACAGTCTCAACAATGAGGCCTGATATGAAATCATCAACCTCTAATTCAGCTCGCCAAATTCAGTCGAGCCCGGCAAGATGTTTAGTCTTCAGCTAACATATATCTTAATGTTATATAAATAATCAGGGTAATTAAGGACAATCATAGTTTATAGATCTGTTAACATTTCATAATTACAATTAGTAAGCAAAACGATAATTGTTTAACTATATTCAAAACAGCGTAACATAGCGTTCTATATTATTTAACAGTGGTTGCAATAATTATAGTTCAGCAGCCACCAAACTGTTTATAAATTGTTTACAAACGATGACTGTAACAACCATGTCAAAACCATAGAGTTTAATTGTTTCTGAGCCACTGGTATGTTTAATAGTTTAGTAAGATTGTTAGTTACATGCGTAGGATTAAATCAGTATTGAAATGGCACTCAAGACTCTCAATAACTCTACCCACCCAATCTAAACCTTCAACCTCCTCATTATTAAACAATTCCGCTATTTAAACTTTACCGCGTTCCCAAATTCACTACTCCCGCGGTTTACACCGCGTCTTTTATATTCGCAAACCACGTTCTAGAATGACCGCGAAACGCTTCGCGATTTGCGTCGAATATTAACGATTGTTCCAGGTCCGGCGCTTCCTAACTGTGGCCTACTTTAATATGCGCCCGGCCAGATATTACGGCGCATCGGTTTCATCCCGAAGCGAGTGCTTGTTAAGAAGTATCGAGCATAGTAGGCCCAGACCGTAACACTGCCCCCCTCTTAAAGCTGATCGTCCCGATCCGCTTCATCTAATCCGTGGTATTTCTTGAGTCTGTCCAGATGGACAATTTTCATCTTGGCTTTGGGGCTGCGTTGGACTCTGTACACGACGTCGTTTAACCTTTTTACCACCGAAATTAACACATGTTGGGAGGTCCCTCCCAAACATGTGTTAATTTCGGTGATTTGCCTTTCTTCCTCTGAGGGTTAAACAACCAAACTTTATCATCCTTCTGGAACCCTCCCGAATTGGCCCTCAGATCATAACGAGCTTCATCTTATCGCTAGCTAGATTCAAACTTTCCCTGACCAGATCATGGATGTTCAGTAATCTGTCTTGCAACTCGTCAACGTAGTTCTCAATGTTCGTGCTTTGGCCTGTTGGAGATCCGAACACCACATCACATGGAAGTCGCAGTTCTCGACCAAACAGAACTTTAGATGGTGACTGTCCCGTTGAGTTGTGGACTGCTGCTCTATAAGCCATCAAGAAGAGCGGAATATGCTGGTCCCAATCTTTCTGATGCTGATCAACCACCTTTGAGAGATGTTGCTCTATGGTCTTATTAAATCTCTCGACCATTCCATCCGACTGAGGATGAAGCGGCGTTGTTCGGGTCTTCCTAATGCCTAGCAGGTCACAGAGCCTCTGAAAGAGCTTGGACTCAAGTTTCGTCCCTGATCAGAGTGTAACTCCAACGGCACACCAAATCTACTGAAGACATTTTCGACGAGAATATCAGCGACTGTGCTGGCTTCCTGATTCGGAATCGCAAACACCTCAGGCCATTTGCTAAAGTAATCCATGGCAACAAGAATGTACTTGTTGCCTCTGTTGGTCTCAGGAAAAGGCCCAGCGACGTCTATGGCTAAACGTTCGAACGGCAATCCAAGGTTGTACTGCTTCATAGGTCCCCGGGATCTCGTCTGTGGTCCGTGGCTAGCTGCACAAATGGAACATTGTCGACACCATGATTTCACGTCTTGGCAGTAGTTCACCCAGTAAAAGCGTTGCCGGATTTTGTCCAAAGTCTTATTTACTCCCAAATGAGCACCAGTCTTTCCATTATGCATTTCCTCCAGTACGTGGTCGACCCTTCCTCTGGGAACTACCAGCTGCTTCCTTATCTCTTTTCCATCGGCACTCTCCCATGCTCTTTTTAGCAAGCCGCCTTCAACCACAAGCGAGTCCCACTGAGCCCAAAGTGCTTTGAACGTCAGGCCTTTGCTAGAGATTTCTTGCCATGTTGGTCTTGGCTCGCTTTGTTCCTTTCTCAACAACAATGGGCCTATGTCGCTGTCTTCTAGTTGATCCTTCCTAATCTCATCGGGACTCCATTCGTCATCGGTCTTCAGCTGAACCATTCTGATGGACACAACGCCTTCACGTTGTTCCGCTTTTGGCAATGTTTGCATTCTTAGGCGCAAGGCCTTCTTGATAGAGCATCTGCGTTATTATGCAGCTTTCCGGGTCGATGCTTGATGTTGAAATTATACTGCTGGAGTTTTTCAAGCCATCTTGCTACTTGTCCTTCCGGTTATTTCATTCCGAGGAGCCACTTGAGTGCCGCATGGTCAGTCCTTATCAAAAATTCCTGTCCGTACAAGTACTTGTGAAAGTGATCGACTGATTTTACTATTGCCAGTAGCTCTTTTCTCGTTACACAGTAGTTCCGTTCTGCTTTGGTAAGTTTCCTACTGAAGTATTCTATGACATGTTCTTCTCCGTTTTGGACTTGAGACAATACAGCTCCAATACCAGAATTACTGGCATCTGTGTCTAAAATGAACTTTCCTTTTGGTTGTGGATAACTGAGGATGGGACTGGAGCAAAGTGATGCCTTTAACCTTCTGAACGCCTGATCACATTGGGTATTCCAACAGTAGGGTGTTTTGTCCTCAGTAAGTTAATGTAGCGGAGCTGCGATGTTGGCAAATCCTTCCACAAACCGTCTGTAGTAGGTGGCAAGTCCTAGACAGCTTCTGAGTTCGTGTTTATCCTTCGGTACTGGCCATTCTCTAATTGCTTGGATCTTCTTGTCGTCCGTCTGGATTCCGTCGACCGACACCACATGCCCAAGAAATTCGACTTGCTTTTGGAAGAACCAACAGTTTTTGGCGTTCAATCGAAGATGGGCACCACCTATTCTAGCAAACACTTCTTGCAAGTTGTTCAGATGTTCTTCAAAAGTTTTTCCCATCACCATGATATCGTCCAGATAAACCAAGCAAGTCTTTCCAGTTAAGGCCACGAAGCACAATTTCCATTAGTCTTTCAACGTAGCAGGAGTATTACAAAGCCGAAGGGCATCACATTGAACTGGTACAGCCCATTTCCAGCAGAAAAAGCAGTCTTCTCCTTATCTTGCTCCTCAATGCCAACTTGCCCAGTACCCACTTTTCAAATCTAAAGTAGAAAACCAACAGGATCCTGCCAAAGTCGTCAGTGTGTCGTCGATACGGGGAAGTGGATAGCTGTCCTTTTGGTCACGTCATTCAGTTTTCGGTAATCTACACAAAATCTGCTTGATCCATCTTTCTTAGTGACCAGAACAACAGGTGATGACCAAGGGCTGCAGGATTCTTCTATAACTCCGTCGTCACGCATCCTGTCCACTAATTCCTGCACTTCCTGTTGTTTGGCTCTTGGTAGTCTCCTAGGTGGTTGTCGAATCGGTTGTGCATTGCCGGTGTTAATTCGGTGTTTTACAATGGTAGTTTTTCCCATATTGTTCGGGTGTTCCCAAATATGCTAGCATGGTCCAAAATCAGTCTCCGAGCCTTCTTTAGTTGTGCTGTTGACAGATGTTTCCAGGTCTTTTCAAGTTCATTTAAGAGCTTGTTTTCCCCCAACTGCTCCTCCTGTTCTGGTAACCCATCGCAATTGGTTATTTTGACTACAGGCTCGAATACCGCAATAATTTCGCCTTTGTTGATTTTGACGTCGTCTGAAAAATGTTTGCAACTCTTATTGGGACTTCACTTCCTCCATTTACAAGTGATTTCCCAATGAGGCATCTTCCTGGTCGGTCCGGGTTTCGTACAAGTCCAACACAGCTCCCAGAATTCTGCTCCAATGTCCAATGATTATTTGCTCGGAATTGCCGCTTATTTTTACTGTCTGAGATGCCAAAACATTAATGGGTGACTCACAGCGGTGACTGGTTGACAGGATGAACTCTTTCACTTCCAAACCTTAGGATATTTTGCTCGGGATCAAAAGAAAATCCATGTTGACGAATCAGGTCCATTCCCAGAATAAATTCATCTTCAATATCTGCTACTAACACGGTGGTAAAACGTAATCCTTCCAAGGCAAATCTTGACTGTTATTTCTCCTAAAACTTTAGCCGATTCTCCAGTCACAGTGCGCAGGAGAATACTTCTTCGTAAAGGCTTAACTTGACTTTTATCCACAAGGTTTGACCGGATCAAAGATACTGCCGCACCGGTATCCAAAGTAAAAGTAACGTTCATCGCATCCACCTTTCCATCTACGTTCAGGCTTCCCATTGATCTACCCAGGCTTCTGATGGAGATAATTCTGGGGGCTTTGTCTTCGCTAGTCAACATTCGCCCCGTAATGTTGACTAGTGGGAGTTTTCCTGGTCCCTTCTGGATGGTTGTACGTCCCTCGTTGGAGAGCGGGACGGTATCCTTACTCGACAATCTCGTTTATGTGTCCCGTACGTCCGCATCGATAACACTCCACTCTCGTGATCGGGCGTGATCGTTCTAACTGTGTGGAAAGACCATTTCCTAATGCTGCCATTGTTGCACTATTTGGCCGAACATTGATTCAATTTTATTCATTGGTGTAGCAGCATGATCGGCTGGCGGTTCTCTCTCCTCTTGAATAGTCACGGCCCTGATCCTTGGCTTTAAGTCATTGCACGCAGCTTCAACTTCCAGCGCTCGAACTAGTAATTCGCTGCTGTTGCTTCCTTTGAACATCTTCAGCATTTTCTTTACTTCCATCTCGAATCCCATCTACAAAATACTGTGCCACAAGTTCTTCTTGGATTTCATCCGGGACGGCTGGGTAAGCCAGATGCACAAGGCGACGAATTTCGGCCTCAAACTCTTGTAAATTTTCACCAGTTTTCTGCAGTCTTGCCTTTAATTGTGTTTGGTACACTCCTTTCCTATGCTGATCCCCATAACGTCGTTCTAATGCAGCTACTAATGCGTCATAGTTGCTTTGTTGGGCGATAGGCAGAGTCTGTAACAGCTCCAATGCAGGTCCTCGTAATGCCACCACCAGTGCTACAGCCTTTTCCTCGTTACTCCATCTATTTGCATTTGCAGCGGCCTCAAATTGGAGTTGGTACGTTGCCCATGAAGTTTGACCGTCGTATGTGGGAGGCTTGATCTTGTTTCCGGTGATCACTGTAGAGCTGGCTCCTCTGCTGTCAATTTCTGCTCTAAGTCACGTAACTTTATCTCGACATCGTTCTGAATTTTATAATGTCCTCCCGAACATCGTCTAATTTTACCTGAACGTCATACTCCATCTTTTTGAGACTATCGGATACATACTCTGGATTTCTGTCTTGTTCCGTGCTAGAACGTTCAATATTTCTACGTTACGTTTTTCTTGCCGCTCTCTATCTTCTTGACGCATTTCTACAGTGTGACCCATTTAGAATGGAACACCCCTATAAAATTTTAGGTTATTAACCGATTTCAATGATTTTTTTTTTGAAATAATTAGGAATGAAATGTCTATTACGGGAGAAATTTTAAATATTTATTTCAGTTTTCAGGTCATATTAGGATACTTTTTTTGATAGAAAATGGAAAATTTTTATTAGCGATTTTTTTATTGAAAAAATTACTACGCCACTGGATCTATAGTGCTTTCAAATAGCTATGACCAAAATTTCATAAAAATCCATTCATTAATAACAAAGTTATGACAAATTAAAATTCAAAAATCCCTAAGCTAACGGTCACAAAAACACCCGCATCAACTGTTGCCATAGAAATGGTGTTACTATTTACTTGTTTATTATTAATTATTATTGATTAATTTAATCTTTACAAAAATCTAACTGTATCAAAAAATTATCACCCAATTTTTGTTTTTTTTTTTTTTTTTTTTATTATTTTTAATTTTTTTTTTTTCATGAAATTTTTGGTCACCAGCTATTTGAAAGCACTATAGATCCAGTGGTAGTAATTTTTTCAATAAAAAATCGCTAATAAAATTCTCCATTTTCTATCAAGAAAAGTCTCGTAATATGACCTGAAACTGAAATAAATATTTAAAATTTTCTCCCATAATAGACATTTCATTCCTAATTATTTCAAAAAAAAAAATCATTGAAATCGGTTAATAACCTAAAATTTTATAGGGTGTTTTCCCTAATGGGTCCACTGTTATACTGGGCGCTAAAAACCTAGAAAACGATATTGACTCTGAAGAACAAATAAAAAGCTGGTCAAACTTACTCCTAGGAATAACAAACCTCGTGAGTAAGGAACAGCAAAAAGGGAACAACAAGATGATACTCTACAACGCTTCTGGAGTAGACATTGTAAAAATCAGGAGACTAACAGAAAAAGCCCTGCAAGATCAAAACTTAACGATCACAATCATAACGGACAACTCAACAACTTATAACAAACCCGCAAAGAAAATAAACCAAGACACAAACGAGACAAACAACCCACACCCAAGTACAGATCAAAACTGGACAGAGATCAAAAACCGGAGGAAAAACGGAACAGTGGTCATAAAAGGCGTCAACTCTGAGGACTCCTATGCGCAAATCCTTGCAAACATGAAGAAAAACATTGACATATCAAACATAGGAATCAAGGTCAACAACGTCAAACACGAAAAAGGAGAGGTCCATATTAAATTCCACGCAAAAAATGAAAACGAACAGCACTTCATCAGCGAAATCTCCAAACAAATAGACAAAAACATGGAAGCTACCGTCATAGAGCCCACTAAAACGGTATTCATAAAAGACATGAGCCACCCCACAGAAAAAAGAGAACTAGAAGAAGCCCTAGCGGACACCCTCAGCATCCCCGCAGACAAACTACAGGTACAAATGGCTCAAAGACCCAACAAATCCAATCTGCTATACGCCTTCGTGAAACTACCGATCGACCAAGCCTTCAAGCTGATACAAGCCAAAAAAATTAGAATAGGATGGAACTACTGCCGGGTGGAGGAAACTAACCAACCTAAGCTTTGTCTAAATTGTTATCAATACGGCCACAACACCAAAAACTGTACAATAGACCGTAAAGAACGTGCTTGTCTTAACTGTTGCTCTACAGAACACGACATTAAAAACTGTAAGGAAAAACCGAAATGTTTGAACTGCGGAAAAGACCATAAAACTTACAGTTTTGCGTGCATAAACTACAAAAAAGCGCTTAAAGACAAGAGACAAGACAGAATTATATTCTAAACCAAACAAATGACACCAATACCCCCAAACGACACATCTAATAAAACAATAAAGCTCGTACAGATCAACATAGACAGAAAATACATAGCACACGACCTACTCAGACAGTTTAACTCCGAAAATGACATTGACATCGTACTGGGACAAGAACCCACTCACAAACCAAAAGAAAACCTACTATATGACCTCAACAACGACTGCTTCATTGTGGATATCCAAGTCACTCAACCTAATAAACACCTATAGAGGACAAGGCTTCCTAGCGGCGGAGTTCGAAAAGTTTATTGCGATAACGTGCTATTTCTCCCCTAACAAGGACCTCAAGGCCTTCGAGACCCTGCTGACATCTCTAGACACTCATAAAAGGCACAAATAAGATCATCATACTTGCGGGCGATCTAAATGCTAAATCCGGAGTCTTTGGATCCCTCACCAAAACCAAAGGGGCACTCTCCTGGAAGATCTACTGATGGCAAACGGTCTCGCCCCAATTAATTCCGGCAAACACGCCAACGTTCTCAACTGCAAATGGTACCTCGTATATCGACTTCACTGGCAACATACATCTAGATTCTGTAACCACTGACCACTCAGAACTACAAGAAAGCACAACACATAAAGCAACTACAAGAAACTACAAACAAAAACAGACTTCCACCCCCCACTGATGCAATGTCTCACGAAGGTTAGTTAGGTTAGGTTAGGTTAGGTTAGGTTGGGGGCCAAAGTCCCTATCCGCACCTCCTCGTGGTGCCCCTGGATGCTTCGGTTTCCCCGAGATCAGGTAACCAATCATGGTGGAGGTGAAACCGGGTAACAGACGCGGAAGGCAGGATGACAACTTGGCAACGAACAAGGACTGCGAAGGGCAGACTGGCTCATAGTCGTGAGAAGACGGCCAGTCTAGGGGGAGCCCGAACAAACTCAACACACAGCAGCAATGATATGTCGGAAAGTCAAATATGTTACGATTTTCCCTGGGTTCACACAAAGTTCAGTTTAACTCAACAATTAATAAATTTATTACACTTCAAAACACTCCGTACATAATTAACACAGCTACTAAAAACACTACTACAATTCCACAATTATTCCACTATTTAAACTTAACCGCGTTCCCAAATTCACTACTACTCTACACTAATCTCCATACTCCGTCGACGCCGCTTCTTTATATTCACAAACCACGTTCTAGAATGACCGCGAAACGCTTCGCGGGTTGCCTTGACCATTCAAGAATATTCCAGGTAGCGCTTTCTAACTGTGGCCTACTTTAATACGCGGCCGGCCAGATATGCGGCGCATCGGTTTCAATCTGACTCGAGTATAGTAGGCCCAAACCGTAACACTGCCCCCCTCTTAAAGCTGATCGTCCCGATCCGCTTCATCTAATCCCTGGTATTTCTTGAGTCTGTCCAGATGGACAATTTTCATCTTGTCTTTGGGGCTGCGTTGGACTCTGTACGCGACGTCGTTTAACCTTTTTTAACACATTGTAAGGTCCCTCCCAGTGCGTTGCCATCTTTTGACTTAATCCTTTGCTCCTCCTGGTTAAACATCCACACAGCATCACCTTCCTTATAATTGCCACCAGTTGGTCTGTGGTCCAGCGTCATCTTCATACGTCGTTGTTTGGTTTCATCTTCTCTCTCTCAGGTTCCCGAATTGTGATGGATTCCTTCTGTAACGAACACTGGTCACACCGTTTACACCATTCCTCAACGTCCTTTCTGAAGTTAATCCAGTAAAACCGATCTCTTATTCTAGCCAAAGTCTGGTTTACTCCAAGTGTCCTCCTCCGCGCTGTCATGTAGTTCTCGCAGCACATTCTCTTTGCAGGAATTGGGCACTATTGTCTGGTAAACAAAGCGTTTTCCGTCTGGACTTTCCCATTTGCGAGTAATTAAGTCATCTCGCAGTCGAAGCGAATTCCACTGCAACCAGTAACCCCTTACTGTTGGTCCATATCTGGAAATCTGTTGCCAATCCGGTTTCAAATCCTTCTCCAACCATCTTCTGATTACTTTCAAATCAGAGTCTGAGCGCTGTCCTTTTATATGTCTTCCTTAGAAACGCTGCTCTTCATTCTTCTTGTAGCCTCTTTATCCGTCACCTTCGCGATTTGACCAATCCTCCAACCATTATGAATTTGTCCTTTCCGGTACTTAAGTCACTATCCAAAGCTTGACGATCCTCTACTATCGCGGTAAATGTCTTTCCGGTTCTTCATTTCCTGCTCCTGGTTACGCCAGTTCTGCGGGGTCGGTAAACGAGACTGCTGTCTGCAATTCCATTGGTAATGTCCTTTACGTCCACAAATATAACATGTAATATTTCTTTTAACAGAGGATTCCGGTGATTTGTTCTGATGTCCTGATTTCGTTGACACTGTGGGTTTGGAGAACAAGACCGCTGTCTGCAATTCCTTCTAATGTGTCCCGTACGTCCGCATCGATAACACTCCACTCTCGTGATCGGACGTGACCGTTCTAACTGTCTGGACTGACCATTTCCTAATGCTGCCATTTGTTGCACTAATTGGCCGAACATTGATTCAATTTTATTTATTGATGTAGCAACATGATCGGCTGGCGGTACTCCTTCCTCTTGAATAGGCTCTGGCTTTAAATCATTGCACGCAGCTTCAATTTCCAGCGCTCGAATCAGTAATTCGCTGTTGTTGCTCCCTTTGAACATCTTCAGCCATTTCTTTACCTCCAGATCTCGAATCCCATCTACAAATACTGTGCCACAAGTTCTTCTTGGATTTCATCCGGGACGGCTGGGTAAGCCAGATGCACAAGGCGACGAATTTCGGTTTCAAACTCTTCTAGATTTTCACCAGTTTTCTGCTGTCTTGCCATTAATTGTGTTCGATACAGTCCTTTCTTATGTTGATCCCCATAACGACGTTCTAATGCAGCTACTAATGCTTCATAGTTGCTTCGTTGGGCGATAGGCAGAGTCTGTAACAGCTCCAATGCAGGTCCTCGTAATGCCACTATCAGTGCTACAGCCATTTCCTCGTTACTTCCATCCATTTGCATTTGCAGCGGCCTCAAATTGGAGTTGGTACGTTGCCCATGAAGTTTGACCGTCGTATGTTGGAGGCTTGATCTTGTTGAGCCCGTTTCCGGTGAACACTGTAGAGCTGACTCTTCGCTGTCAATTTTCCGCTCTAAGTCGCGTAGCTTTATCTTGACATCATTCTGAATTTATTAATGTCCTCCCGAACATCATTATGAATTTTATTAATGTCCTCCCGAACATCATTCTGAATTTTACTGAGACTATGGGTTACATACTCTTTGATTTCTGTCTTGGTCCCCGCTAGAACGTTCAATATTTCTACGTTACGCTTTTCATGCCGCTCTCTGTCTTCTTCTTTGTCTTGTTGTCGAATTCTTTCTCTTGTTGTCGAATCCTTTCTTGTTCTTCCTTATTTCGTTTTCGAATCTTTTCTTGTTCTTCTTTGTCTTGTCGAATTCTTTCTTCTTGTTGTCGAATCCTTCTTCTTGTTGTCGAATCCTTTCTTGTTCTTCCTTGTTTCGTTTTCGAATCTTTCTTGTTCTTCTTTGTCTTGTCGAATTCTTTCTTCTTGTTGTCGAATCCTTTCTTGTCTTCCTTGTTTCGTTTTCGAATCTTTTCTTGTTCTTCTTTTTCTTGTTGTCGAATTCTTTCTTCTCGTTTTTCAAGCATTGCCATAATAGCTGCAAGTTGGGCCTCCATGTTTGCACTTTGACGTCTTGTTATTGGCATAAAATAAATTTAACACACCACTGTTTCCGAAAATCTCTAGTCCGGTTCTGAACACAAGTCTCTAACCCGAAGTTTAGTTCCAATTCACGTCGCACTAAAGTCTGATCGCACTCTGACATCAATTGTTACGATTTTCCCGTGGGTTCACACAAAGTCAGTTTAACTCAACAATTAATAAATTTATTAACACTTCAAAACACTCCGTACAATAATTAACACAGCTACTAAAAACACTACTACAATTCCACAATTATTCCACTATTTAACTTAACCGCGTTCCCAAATTCACTACTACTCTACACTAATCTCCTAACTCTCGTCGACGCCGCTTCTTTTATTTCACAAACCACGTTCTAGAATGACCGCGAAACGCTTCGCGGGTTGCCTTGACCATTCAAGAATATTCCAGGTAGCGCTTTCTAACTGTGGCCTACTTTAATACGCCCCGGCCAGATATTGCGGCGCATCGGTTTCAATCTGACTCGAGTATAGTAGGCCCAAACCGTACACATATTACCCCAGGAGGGTACGGCAAAACGCCGGGAATCCCTCCCTACTATTGTAGGCTGCCCCGCGGATTCTGGGGGGGGCAACAATCCGAGTCATGGTGCTACACCTGTACCTGAGCAAGCAGCAAAAGAACGAATTGAACTTCTGCAAAGGAAGTCCAGAAGCAATTCCATAGGAATCGGAGTTGGACTTGGAATTGGGACAAAACGAAAAACCCTGGATACGTCTATAGATTTTTCCAACCCCGAACCCTATAAAAGAAAGACCAGTCCTGAAGCCTTTGCTCTAAATGAAGCGCTGGAAATGATCACTAAGTTAGCTACGGACCTGGACAGCAGAATAGAGCAAAACACAAGAAGAGAAATCAAAGAAATATCCAAAAGACTGACAAGACAAATGCAGATAATAAACAGCGCTTCCGTAAAAAAATGGAGGGAACAACACAGATACGAAAAGGATGAAACTGAAAGGATGACATACGATGTCGACATTCAAACAGATAAACTGCTGACAGACACAACGGACACAGACACGCAAACACCAAAGGATTGGCTTGAGTCAGCCAAACCTGGAAGTCCCAAAAAAGAAGCTGAAACACAGACCCCAGAAGAATGGCTAAAATCACAGCCTACAGAATTATGCAACTGTAAGTCCAAAAAAGATGCGCTACATGCCTTACCACAAATATCAACTGTAGATGACTACAAACTAATAGAACACAAAGTATGGGACAAAAAATGCTTTACAAATACAGAAGTTGTCATAGGTAACCCGCTAGACACCGAAATAAGAACTGTGAAAGTAACGTTTGTTGATTCTTCTGACGCAAAAATGGAAGTGGGCATTAAGCGGCTTTTTAAAAATAGATACCCGGACATGGAGCTATGTACAGAAACATTTGAGGTGCTCGAACAGCATACCAGCATTAAGTCTAAAACTAATATAAAAAACCCGGTACAGAAAGTTGTCAAAATTACAGCAAACTCAAAAGAAGAGCTCTGGGCAAACCTCATTAAATTAAGAACAGAAACAGAGAAAGACAAATGTGTTGCACTTCACCACCTAGATAGGATGAGTAATGAAGCCTTCAGGAAAATGGTAGAAACAATATTCCACGGTACTGAAACAAAAATCACAATTTTTACCACTAGCCAAAAAGAGAATGTTCCAAACCTAGACAACAGGAAAAAAAACGCAAGCTCCCAGCTACGCCCTAATTGTCGAAAAGGGACAAGAAAACATAAAAGACGTTTTGTCAAGAATCAAGAAGTCGTCAAAGACTCGTCTGACAGCAACATCATTAAGACCGTCAGCACTACAAAGGATGGTAATTTACTCATCAGAACAGAACAAAATGAAGGGGCAATTAACAATCTCAAGCAGGCTATCGGCAAAACACTGAAGGGGGATTCGAAGGTCAAAATTAACATAAGAGATAATATGAGCAAGGACATTATACACATAAGAGGAATGGACCAAACTTCCGACAGAAGCGAAGTACTGGCGGCAATCGAGAACATCACTGGCGAACTACGCGACAACCAGTACAGACTAAGTGACTTGAGGCCCAATGCAAATGGAACACAAGCCGCCACGCTGTCGATCAACACAGACCTTGGTAAAAATCTCCTATCCCACGGGACACTGAGAATCGGCCTTGTTCGGTGCTCAGTGGAAAAGAGAATAGAAGTAAGAAAGTGCCCAAAGTGCTGGAGCTTCGAGCATTCTATTGAAAACTGCGAAGAACAAGACCGTGCTAATAAATGCTTTAACTGTGGCGGAGAAAACCACAAAGCAAAGGACTGTCAAAATCCAGAGTTTTGTATAAATTGCAAGGTAGGAGGGCACTCGTGCCGCTCAGGTAAATGTCCTGCTTTTAAAGAAGCACTGCATATTGCCAGGAAAGCACAAAGAGGTGTAACTTCCAGAAGACGCCTGCTAACCGAGCAAGACAATGAAGACGAATACGGCAGCCAGCGAAGACAAATAGTCAATAACTCATAAATGGCTATAACAAACAAACTCGGAAACAGAATTAGATTTATGCAACTAAATCTAAACCGCGCAAAAACAGCACACGACCTGCTACAAAAGACCGTTGTCGACCAAGACATAGACATAGTCATTGGGCAAGAACCAAACCAAAGACTTTCATCAAAATTTATCTGTGATACAAACTGTGATAGTTTTATATTTTTACCAAAGAAAACCCGTATTTTTAAAATCTACCAAGGCATGGGCTTTGTGTGTGTTGTTCTGGAAAGGTTTGTGGTTGCGTCAGTATATTTCTCACCAAATGGAAATATTACAGATTTTGATTTGCTGCTTGATAGACTCGCCTCTGTGTTCAGAAATTACAAAAAAGACGTAATTTTAGGCGGAGACCTAAATGCTAAATCTCCAATAATAGGCGCATCCACCTCAAATTCAAGAGGCAAAATCTTGGAAGACTGGATATCCGCAGGCAACTACACAGTACTAAATAGTGGCAATGCACCAACTTTTAGAAGTCACATAGGCGCCTCTGTCATAGATTTTACTCTGTGCTCACCTAACATAACCAATACGTCAGCAACTGGCGACTAGCAGAAGATGAAGAGAACATGAGTGACCACGTGACCATATACTTCAAATACGACGGACAACTGGAGACAAATGAAACAAATGCAGGACACCCCCGTGGATGGAGATTGACCGGAAAAACACTAGAAAACTATATACAGAACTCCACAGGAATGTTTAAAAATATACGACACATCTGTCCGGAAACCATAGACGAATGTATTATCCAACAATGCGATAATACCTAACAAAACTCAACCCAAAACTCAATAATAGAAAGCCAGTCTACTGGTGGAACACAGAAATTAAACACAAACGAACACTGTGTATTAAAGCGCGTAGAGAATTAACCAGAGCTAGAAATAAAAATAAATCAACATACGACGATCAAAAGGTTACAACGCTATTGGAAGAATACAGGAACTGCAAAAAAGAGCTAAACACTGAAATAAGACGCAGCAAAGCTAGAAATTGGGAAAAACTGTGCAACGACCTAAACGAAGATGTGTGGGGCCTTGCGTACCAAATTGCAGTCAAACGACTACGAGTCTTTAATATAAACCCATCAGCGAAGAAGTCACATTCAAAGAAATTAAAAAACTATTTCCTAATACAGACCCCCCTACATGGAGGTACAACTATGTACCGGCATTAAATATCCCCAAGGTTACTGCTTCAGAAGTTAAGGACGCCGCAAGTTTATTGAAATGCAAAAAAGCCGCCGGACCTGATCGTATCCAACCAGAAATAATTAAAATTACGATTTTAAACAACATAGACACTTTTGTAGAGCTTTTTAATCAATGTATCGCACAACACCAGGTTCCCACATCTTGGAAAATAGCAAGACTCGTCCTCATCGAAAAACCCAGGAAGGTTCCAGAAGCTGAAACCTCCTACCGTCCCATTTGTGTGACAAACTCCTTGGGAAAAGTTTTTGAAATTTTTGTACGGCAGCGTCTGGAGGCCGAGCTACAGGATAAGAAGTTGATACACAACGCCCAGTTTGGTTTTAGAAAAGGTAAATCTACGGTCCATGCCATCAAAGAAGTGCAAGCCACACTGCATGAAATCAAGTCTAAGTCAATCAGGCATAGAAACTGCTGCGTGATGGTGCTCTTAGACATTAAAAATGCTTTTAATACAGCATCTTGGCAAAAGATTATCGAGAAATTGGAATATGGTAAAATTAGCGAGTACCTCATAAACGTCTTAAAATCCTTCTTTGAAAACCGTACGATTGAGACATCTGGTGGAAAAAAATTCCAAGCCCACTGCGGGGTTCCACAGGGATCTATCTTGGCCCAACTCTATGGAATACTATGTACAATAAAGTGTTGGAAGAAAAAATGGAGAAGGGTGTAAAGCTAATTGCCTATGCCGATGATCTGGCTGTGCTTGTCACTGCAAAAGATAAAGGTGAACTAGAAGATAAGGCTACGTACGCCTGCTCTAGAGTCATAGAAACCCTGGAAAAACTGCATCTAAAAGTTGCTGAAGCCAAAACAGAAGTCCTGGTACTGGAAGGCCGTAGAAAAGTAACATCAGTGGAGCTGCGCCTGCAAAATTCAATGATAACGAGCAGCGAGTTTGTTAAATACCTGGGTATTTATATCGGAAGAAACGGAAAAATGAATACACATGTCAACAAAGTAATCGAAAAGGCACATACCATAATTAATAATCTGTCAAGAATCATGCCAAGGCTAGAAGGCCCAATAACTGGAAAACGAAAAGTCTTGTGTACAACGGTTGTGTCGGCAACACTGTATGCGGCAGCAACCTGGGAGGAGGTGACAAAATATAGACGACACCGCGAGGCGCTCACGAGGATTACCAGACGGCTTGCGCTAATGACAATATCGGCCTACAGAACTGTGTCGTCAGAGGCGGCTCATGTCCTAGCGGGAATACCCCCAATCTGCCTGCTAATCAAGGAGAGAACGGAAGTCTTTAATCAAGGAAGAACGCACCAAACAGCCGCAAGATTAAATCTCATCCAATCCTGGCAGATACAGTGGAGCTCATATCAGGGTTGGGCAAAATACTTCATTAAAGACATTGATAATGGCTCCAGAAGAAAGGCAATATAAACTTCTATATTACACAAGCAATGACAGGGCATGGGACGTTTGGAACGTACCTAAAAAAAATTAAAAAAACAGACACGGACCAGTGTTGGTACTGCAACGAGCAAGACACCCCGGAGCACAGTATCTTCATCTGTAAAAATTTTGACGTCATTAGAAACCAAGCCGAACAAAAGAGTGGACAAAAAATAGACAAGGACAACATTGCAGATCTATTGCTGTCCTCTAAATCCTCGTGGCAAACCACCTGCGATATGCTAGAAAGGATAATGAAAGTTAAGCACCAAGATGAAATAAGCAGACAAAATGCACGACAGCAGTTAAACACGCTTTAGAGCGTTTCTTTCCCCCCGAAGTAATGCTTTTTAGCGGTTCCGGGGAAGGGTGGAAGAGGGCTCCGCCCACCACCAGCGGAGGTTTTTAGTGGGTCGGCATTGACATCGCCACCCCCACACTACCGTGTAGATGAGGGTCCACAAACATCGGATCCTCCCGGTGCCTGATTGCAGGTTTTCCTTCGCTTTAAAAAAAAAAAAAAAAAAAAAAAAAAAAAAAAGGTTAGGTTAGGTTAGGTTAGGTTAGGTAGGTTAGGTTAGGTTAGGTTAGGTTAGGTTAGGTTGGTTCGAGGTTGGACAGCGTAGGTGTCGGACGTGATAGTTTATCGCTCCGGTAAATTCGTTGTTTAGCGTGGGAAAATAAAAGTTTAGTGTGCAAATTGGTTGTCCAGATCAAATGCGATGTGAGTGAGAAGTGAATCGAAGTGAAGTGAGAGCGTTTTTTCTGCTGAATTGAGTAGGCAAATTTAAAACGTAAGTACTGTGTATAGTGCAATTATAGCCATTTTTACAGCAAAGCTTATCGCAAACGCAAAGGCCGATAAGCATACAATCTTTTAATGTTGAAATTGATGTAAATACAAACAGATATAAACAATTTTCGTAAATAAACAAATCTTGTAAATAAACATAATCTTGTAAATAACAAATTTTTGTAAATAAATAATCTGTATATAAATAAATATAAATATAATTAGAAGTGAAAAGATATTAGATAATTAACACCCGGGTAGGAAACAGACCGTCTGCATGGACGAAGAAACCCTGACCCAAAAGTACCATGTAAAGAAACTGGGAAAGTAACAAAAGCATCACAAATGAATTACCAAGGTTAGATATGCTAAAGAAAAGCCCTATACAGCAAAGAAGAGGATCGTTAGGGGCCACTCCATCGGATGTGCACAAAGAGTGGTTTGAAATTTTTTAAGGACAAACAGAGAAGGGAAACAGGATTAAACACAACAAACGAGACATCCACGATTGACTCGACACAGGCGTGGTTAGGCGAAAAGAAAAGAGCGAGACAGGAAGAAAGCTTTATAATTGAGGAAAACACCAAGAAAGGCAACGAGAAAAAACCACAAACAATGAAATGGATCAAACAATTAAAACTATGTGTGACAAATAACACGGGTTGGAAAAATGATTACTGAAGCACACAACCCAAAAAGAGAGCTGAAAGAAACGGTCCAAAGATTGGTACAACAAACTGAAATTTAAAAAGCTTAAGGCATCAGTCGAAGAGAGAGAAAATGAACAAACCGGCAATATTGGAAGAAAATGAGAGCCTAAAAGCCAAGTTACAAAAAATGGAGAGGAGAATAGAGGAATTGGAAAAGGAGCGCTTTCAAAACGGGCCAAGACCCATAGAACTGCTGGAAAAATGAGCTTCAGGACTATAGCAATGGAAGCAAAAGCAGAAAAAGACTGGGAACCAAAATAATATCAAACACGGAAATAAAAATAGGTAGCCCTCTGGAGACAGATGCCAGTACAGTCAAAGCTGTGATAGTGGAGCCAGATGACTTAGAAATGGAAAAGAGCATCCAATTTATGTTCAAATCCCGCTTTCCTGATTTAATAGACTTGGACGAGCCCGTTGACGTGTTAGAAGTAACAACTAGCAGCAAGAAAAAACGTTCAACTCAAAAAGTAATCAAACTGTTTGGAACGGAAATGGAAGACATGTGGGGCAATTCTACTCTCAGGGAAGAAAACCACAAACCAAAAGGAAATAGCGACCCACCACGTCAAAACCATAAATCAGCCAGAATGCAAAAAATGATAGAGCATATTCCAAAATGGGCCTAAGGTCACATATACACCACGAAAAACAAAGAATCAGCTGAAAAACAAACTAACTTGGAGGAGAGAAACGGAAGGAGCAAAATCATACGCTATAGTAGTAAGCAAGACGGAAGGCGAAACTAACGAAGTTATCAGCAAAATAAAGAAGAAATTACAAGGAATGCAGAGTAACAAGCAATAAAACAAATCAGGACTTCCAAAGAAGGGAAAATAGTTGTCTCCTTAGACAAATGACAGGCCATGAATGACTTAAGCGAAGCAATAGAAAGTACTCTTGGACAGGGCAGTGTAACAAAGCAGGGAAAAAAAGAAAACGAAGAAATACTATATATTAGAGGACTGGACCAGACAGCGACAGTGGACGAAGTTATCGAAGCATAGAGACAGGTTGGACCGATTCAAGTGGCCGAAATTAGCTAAGCCCTCTGCGTCCGTACGCAGAGGAAACCAAACCATAACAGTCAACATCGCCGGAAAATACCTCGAAAAACTGATGGAAACAAGCGAAATAAGAGTCGGACTAGTTAGATGCAGGATGGAAAAGCACATCGAACTGGAGAGATGCTACAGGTGCTGGGCTTTCGATCACAAGACTGCCGATTGCAAAGGAGAGGACCGACGAACAAATTGTTATAGATGCGGCAAAATCGGGCATAACGCCAAAAGTTGCAAAGACGAGGAAACTGCTCCTTTGCATGGAAACTGGACACTCTGCTAGCTCAGGCAAATGCAAAATCTATAAAGAAGCAATAAACACAATAAGAAGACGACAGCAGCAAATATACAAACTCACTAGACAGGACAAACAAAAAACAAAAACAAACAAACAAAAAACACAACCAAACAAAAGCAAAACAACAAACAACAACAAAGCCAACAAAACCACAAACAACCAACGAAGTAGGATGAAGATCCTGCAAACTAATTTAGGAAGAGCGCACGGTGCGCACGATATGGCTATGCTAACAGCCAAAGAAGAAAACATCGACCTCATAATCGTCAGCGAGCCAAACAAGAGAAAACTTGAATGCACTGGATGGATTTCGGACCCGCACAAGGAGGTAGCGATCTACATTAGAAACCAAAACTTGAAATAAGCTCCATCACCAAGGCAAACGGAATTCTGGGAGATTTTAACGCCAAGTCGGAAGAATGGTGCTCTCCGGTGAGCGACCAGCGAGGACAGACTCTAGCAGAAGTAGCAGTGAGCTTAGACCTTATAGCTCACAATAAAGCAGGACACCCGACATTCGTCAGAAACGCTTCACAATCCTACATTGACGTCACATTCACGACAAAAAACCTTGCAAGACAACAAAAACTGGACTACTCTAGACAACGAACCATTAACCTACCATAAGCACATAGTTTTCGAAATCGGACAGAGCATCAAGAAAACTACTGAAGCGTTTAAGGGGAAAGTGCATATAAACAAGATCAAATTCAGAGACGCAGTGAGCAAGCATTGCGATGGGAAAAATATCGCGAGTACCCAAAACTAAACAAAACACTAAAGCAGTGCTACAAGATTGCCCAAACAAGGCAACCCCAAACCCCAAACAGTGCTCCTTACTGGTGGACAGACGAAATTGACATATTACGCAACGCATGCATAGCGGCTAGAAGACTATACCAAAGACAATAAAGCACCACGACACAAATAATACGCAAATACCAGAACAAAAATCGATATACAAAGACAAAAGAAAGAACTTAACAACGCTATTCGCAAAAACAAAAGACTATGCTGGGAAAAACAGTGCGAAGAGCTGGAAACCGACATGTGGGACAAGGATATAAAATAGTGATGAGAAAATTCAAAGTAGTAAACTACCCTACAAAATGACCAACAATTTTAGAAAAGAGTAATAGAAACCCTGTTCTCGTCTTCAAAGGAGCTTCTAACACCCACAGAAATAGACCCAAATCCACCCCTCATTACTACAGACGAATAAAATGGCAGCAAGTGGTCTAAAACTGGAAAGCACCGGGCACTGACGGAATACCGGCCGAAGCTGTCAAGGAGTTGGCCAATCTACGACCGGAGCTTGTTAGAGACCCTTTTAAACAAGCTTTATTGTCCCAGAGGATTCCAGCGGAGTTCAGGGGGCAAAACTTGTGCTAATACACAAACAGGCAAACCCATGGACCTGCATAACTCCTACAGGCCCCTCTGCTTAATTAACTCTGCTGCAAAACTGTTGAGACGATACTCCGAGACAGGCTGTGCCAGGAACTAGAAGAAAATGGAAACGTATCACCAAACCATACGGCTTCAGAAAAGGCAGAAGTACTCTGGACGCGCTAAACAAGTCAAAGAAATTGCGCAAAACGCCAAATTCTGCGGGGCGGGCGACAGATGTGCATCCTATTAACCATGGATGTAAAAAATGCGTTCAACTCAGCTTCGTGGAACCAGATACTCCGTACGTTACAGACAAAAAATATCAGCAAGTACTTGATAGCGACAATCAGATCATACTTCTATGAAAGAACCATAGTAGACGCTGGGACTAGACACACACTAACGGCTGGTATTCCGCAAGGGGATGTAATAGGGCCACTATTATGGAACATAATGTACGACCCGATTCTCCAAATAAATTATTCAGACGGTGTGGAGGCGATAGGTTTTGCGGACGACTTGGCAGCAGTAATAGTGGCCAAAACAAGGACGAACTCCGAACCAGAGTTAACGCGACTATCGAGACAATAAGCCAATGGATGAAACAAAACAAACTATCCACAGTACCCGAAAAACCGGAATAGTAATCTTGAATGGACCACGAGCACGAAGACAGTTCAAATTCAAACAAAACGGCACCGACATCGCCCAGCCAAGTCCGTAAATATTTAGGGGTTACCATCTCGGAGAACATGTATTTCGCCCAACATGTAAAGGAATGGTCGAAAAAGCTGGCAAGAGACTTCAGAGCCTCAGTGCACTTATGCCAAACATGAAAGGGCCTAGTTTTCAGAAAAGAAAACTGATGTATGGCGTTCTACAATCCACGCTTATGTACGCAGCGCAAATATGGGATATATATGGAATTGAAAAATACAAAAAACTGATCGAAGCTGTGCAACGCAGAGCCCTCATTCGCATGACATCCGCATACAGGACTATCTCCACAAAAGGCTCCCAAGTCATTGCAGGCATCCCTCCAATCGACTTACAGATAGCAGCTAAACAAATACCCCAAGCAACACCGACGCAAACAATGGATCGAGAAGAAATGGCAGGAAAAATGGGAAAGGAAAACAAACAGCCCAATGGACAAAAAAGCTTATTCCAAAAATAAAAATATGGACGGACTGCAAACACAGACGCACGGACTACCACCTGACCCAAGCATTGTCTGGACATGGATGCTTCAAGGCTTATACCCAGAAAATTGGGAAAACAGACGCAACTGTCATTACTGCGGAATACTGGACACTGCCGAACATACACTCTTTGAATGCGACAGATGGTTGGAATACAGACGACGAGCAGAAATGAATGTAAATGGGCAAATTAGACCTGACAACATGACCGACCTTATGATAACAAGTAGGAAAACTGGAATTACATACATGACATGATAAGGCAAATACTTGGCACAAAAGAGTCCGACGAGAGAAAAATCGGAAAACTAGCTAGTTTTGTTCCACCCCCCTCCGAAGTAATGCACACGCGGTCCCGGGGGACACAGGGGTGAAGAGAGGGAAAGGAGTTTAGTCGGTCGGTGATCCCTAGATGGGGAAGCCAACCCGGCATGCGCGAGCACACAAAACGCTAAATGCCAGGCTCGCGTATCTGGACGGCAGATTCTCTCATCCTCTAAAATCCCAAAAAAAAAAAAAAGGTTAGGTTAGGTTAGGTTAGGTTAGGTTAGGTTAGGTTGGGAAATGGTCGGAATTCCTTTGGAAAACCGGCCTGCTGGGGGATATGTGAAGACCGCGGCTCAAAACCCGCGCGTTCGGAGCAGAAGACTCGGCCCCAGGTGGTCATCACCCGTAAACACCCGGAGGTCTCCGCCGGGGCGGCTGTTGAATACACGCCGTCCCGTCGAGGGCCGCCGGATGAACGGGGATCTTGGTCTTCCAGGATCGCGTGGTGAGGCCACTATAACACCTCCCAATTCTCAAGGTGTGTTGCGCGCTGAGGGATGCAAGGGTGGGGGGAAGCCATCCATTAGCGGACTCGCAGGGGCCGACACTGTCGGCACGAGCCTGGCAAGCTCGAGGTACCCTAGCTGAAATTATACTTACCTCCAAAAGTATGATTCTTCCTACTTACCTTTTCCCATCCTCAAGCCGCGAGGCAATCCATGGTGTTCCAACTCCGACGGTATTAGGGAAACCGAGGGCGAAGGAGTATCCTGTTCCCGCCATCACCTAAAAATAAAAAAAACCTGGCAGTAGGTCAAAAATGCAAAACTAACTAATGTCGTCTGATAAAAAATTAATACCCAGGCGGGTACCGGAAATTCCGGAGAATCCCGCCCTGCTACGGCAGGCCGTCCCATGGATTCTGGGGGACAACCAAACGACTAGAGCAACTCATCGCTCGATAAGCATCGGTAACGACGAGGATTTACCCCCGTGGAGACCGATGCCCAAAAAAAGAAACACCATGACATCTCCACCGCGCGCGGAAGTGTGTGGAAGTCAACACAATGTACCCCAGGCAGGTAATAATCCTGTCACTGTTTCCGATCGGCGAAAGCGCCGGTGAGCAGTGCCGGCCCCCCGGATTCTGGGGGGGGCCAACAACCACACGTCCAACCGCGGAAAATAAGGAAAGTGTTTATGCGAAGCCTTAATACACAAAACTGGCTATTTTAGTAGCAACATGGCTCGTAGGAACTCTGTAGGAGATCCCCTAAATACCAGAAAAAAGGTTATGGATACATCGATTGACCTAACGCGAGAGTCGGTGCCATACAAAAAGGATTAGCAGAGAATTTCTTTTGCTCCAAGATGCACTAAGCAGCACAAAAGATATTCAAGGAACTAGGTGAGAAGATAGAAAAAAATACAAACAGGGATATTAAAGACCTCTCTGCAAGACTCAGAAGACAAGCTAATATTCTGGACGGACTAGCAATTAGTTCATGGCTTGAAAACTTTAGATATGTACCAACACATAAAATGACTTACGATCAAGACGTGCAAGTAAATATGGCCGAAGTAGAAAAAATCACAACTGACCAGAGCACGCAGACCCCGGAAGAGTGGAGGAATTACAATGAAGATGTTGTAATCATTGATGGTGTTGATTCCTACGAAGAATGGAAACAAATTTCGGATAGGCCCTGGCCGAACACGATATCAGAATCAAATATCACAGTTGGAAACCCGCTGGACTCTAAGCACGACACTGTAAAGGTAGTTCTGGTAACGAAGACGACCGAGAAATGCGATACAGCATCCAAACACTGTATCGAAGAGGTTTCCCGAACTGTCAGAGCTACATGAAAACTTGAGATTATAGAACAATCAAAACAAGGACTGAACAAGTAACACAGAAAGTAATAAAAATTATGGTGACGGGCATGGAAAAAGAACTCTGGCAAAGCCTCGTTAAGTTAAAGGAGGTAACCAAAAACGAATTGGGCATAGCCATGCACCACATTACTGGAATGAAATTGGATTTAATGCGGAAGATGACTGAAACTATATTTCACAGCTCCGAAACAAAGTAACCATATATCAACCGAAAAACAATTGGGAATAGAAAACGAGAAAAACGTAACTACAGGCAGACGGGAAAGAAACTTACGCACTAATTGTCGAAGAGGAGGGAATTAATAATAACGACCTACTAAGAATATTAAATCAAGTATTCCTCAAACAACGCAAGCAAACTTATACAATCAATCTCTACTACAAGACAAGAAATTAATAATAAGAACAGAAAGGACGACGACGAGATCAAGGTACTCCAGGACGCTATTCAAAAACTTCGAAATCAATCAGTGACCTAAGACGGTCCGAAGCAGAAAATAAAACAATCCACATAAAGGGTATGGAGGGCACTACAGAAAAGGAAGAAGTTAAGCTGCAATAAAGAACAGTGGGAACGATAAGGAAGAAAATTGCAAAATGGAAGAATTACGACCCTATGGAAAAAACAATCAAGCAATAACACTAACGCTGGAAGAAAATGGCAGCGAGCATGATTAATAAAGAACATAAGAGTTGGACTAGTAATCTGCCAGTCGACCCCAAACAACGTACCAAAATGCTTTAGATCTGGGCATACGACCACGAAGCAAAGCACTGCCGAGGACCAGACAGAACTGGCCTTTGTCTCAAAGGTGGAGGAAGGACACAAGCAAAGGAATGCAAAAACGATGAGCGATGCTGATTTGTAACGAGCGAGGACATAAAATTGGATCATCTAAGTGTGAAGCCTTCAGGCG